>NC_073385.1:57757230-58057230 GCF_028641065.1 Leucoraja erinaceus
ATTAACAATCACCAACTGAGAGTGGCCAAATTCGGAAAGGACTGCAGTCCAGCAAAACTTTGCGGAACAGCAAACAGCGGAATTGCCATTTTATGCCTAATAGATAAATATTGTGAGCATATTGGCTGTTATGTTCGTTATGACCATGACTTTGGAAATATTTAATCAGCTTTGAAGCACCAGAGATTGTCCAGAGGTTGTGAAAGATGCTAAATGAATACGTGTATCTTTTTGCAGTCCCCTCTCGCCGTTTTCGTGTGGCTGGTTTAGGTTTATGTGAAGTTAAAGATGAGGAGTGCAGCTCTTTTATCTCATTTGGCCAGTTTATTAAATTACTGAAGAGCATGAAACAGCATAGGAGGCTTAATCTTGCCTGCTTTAATATATACTGTAAATACTGAAGGCAATTAATCGGCAATCGTTACTGACTCATTAAGGGAAAGGATAAAGGGAGAAGTGACAGCATGGTTAGAAATTTTACTTCGAAATCAAAGCTGACCTTTACTGCACTGCTTCACCGTTGGAGCAAATCATATAAACACAGCAATCTAGAGAGGTCAATTGAACTTTCTTGTGCATTTTCTAGTGCCAAATCTGCTTTATATTCTCTTGCTGTATCAACTAATGTTTTACCTCTTCGTGTTTATAACCAAGGAAAACATGGATGACTAATCAGGAGCTGGGGTAAGCCATTCGGCCCCTCAAGCCTATCCTAGCATTCAACATGATCACTGCTGCGCTGTTCCAGGCCTCACCTTCTTGCCTATGCCAGTTCCCCATTGCCCTCCCTTAACGCGATCTCTAGCGGTCGTGAATTGTGTGAGTGGAGATGAAGAAACCATGGGGGATCTTTAGACTTTAGCGGTGCAGCGGCAAAACAGGCCCTTCGGCCCACCGACTCTGCACCAACCAGCAATCACCCCGTATGCTAGCACTAACCTACACACTAGGGACAATTTACAATTTACACAAGCCAATTAACCTACATACCTGTACGTCTTTGATTCAGATTCAGATTCAATTTTAATTGTCATTGTCAGTGTACAGTACAGAGACAACGAAATGCATTTAGCATCTCCCTTGAAGAGCGACATAGCAAACGATTTGAATAAAAAAAATAATAAGTGTCCGGGGGGGGGGGGGGGGGTGGTGATTGGCAGTCACCGAGGTACGTTGTTTAGTAGAGTGACAGCCGCCGGAAAGAAGCTGTTCCTCGACCTGCTGGTTCGGCAACGGAGAGACCTGTAGCGCCTCCCGGATGGTAGGAGGGTAAACAGTCCATGGTTGGGGTGAGAGCAGTCCTTGGCGATGCTGAGCGCCCTCCGTAGACAGCGCTTGCTTTGGACAGACTCAATGGAGGGGAGCGAGGAACCGGTGATGCGTTGGGCAATTTTCACCACCCTCTGCAATGCTTTGGAGTGCATGAGGAAACCGGAGCACTGGGACAAAACCCACATGGTCACAGGGAGAATGGACAAACTTCATGCAGACAGCACCCATAGTCAGGATCAAACCCGAGTCTCTGCTGCTGTCAGGCTGCAATTATACCTCTGCACCACCGTGCTGCCATTAATGACATAGATAATTCAGACAGAGTTAAGCACAACTGACAATACACTAACCAGAGAGACAGACACCAATGAATAGTCATCAGCCACACTCCAAGTTAATAACATTAATAAATAAATAGAATTGAAAGAATAAAAGGTCTGGATCGTTATCTTTCAAATATTTATCCACTTCCTCCTTAAATACTTAAATTGAATCAGGCCACATAATCTGAGGTAGAAATTCACCACACTCCTTGAGAATACATTTCTGGATGTTGCTTAAACATTGTTATTGGTCTTGCCTCCTCCACCTCCACCTCCACAGGCAGCTCATGCTAGATACCAGCTACTCTTTCTGTGAAATATTTACCCCCTCTGATCCCCTTCAATCGCCTCCCACTCAGCGTAGCCTTATGGCCTCCAGTGTTAGACACTCTCACCACGGGCCACAGACTCTGGCTATCCACCCTATCTAAGACTCTCATCATTTTATATCATATCACCTCTCGACTTCTGAGGCTCCATGTAAAACAGACCCAGCCAAGCACTTCAACTCCCCTCCCCATTCCCACATGGACCTTTCTGTTCTAGGCCTCCTCCATTGTCAGAGTGAGGCCAAACGCACGTTGGAGGAACAGCTCCTCATATTTTGCTTGGGCAGTTTACACCCCAGCAGTATGAACACTGATTTCTCTAACTCAAGTTGCATCCCCTCTCTCTCCATCCCTCCTTCCCCCCAGTTTTCTCAACTATCTCCACAGTAAATTAATTTAAAGGAACCCATAATTAAAAGCATTAAACAAAACAATCTTAAAAGTGTCCTCCTTTGCTTCCTAATCCTTTTACCAAGTCTGCTCATTGTGATTAATGGGATATCTGACCCTTTGCCGAGTCTAACGGAACAAAACCCAGGAGGCGACCCCCCAGTTTAATGGTGAGGACTTCCCAGAAACCTGGCCCACACTGCTGGAGTGAACTAACATGTCGGTGCCTCAACTCCCTAGCCAGGTTTGAACATAGAACATTGCAGCTCGGGAACTGGCCCTTCAGCCCACAATGCCTATGCTGAATAAGATGCCAAGTTAAACTAGTCTCCGCTGTCTTGATATGATCCATATCCCTCCATTCCCTGCATATACATATCAAGAGTCAAGAGTATTTTATTGTTATATACCCCAGGTAGAGTCATAGAGTGATACAGTGTGGCAACAGGCCCTTCGGCCCAACTCGCCCACACCTGCCAACAATGTCCCAGCTACACGTCCCACTTTGCTGCGCTTGGTCCATAACCCTGTCCTATCCATGTACCTGTCTCACTGTTTCCTAAACGATGGGATAGTCCCAGCCTCAACTATCTCCTCTGGCAGCTTGTTCCATACACCCTCAACCATCTATGTGAAAAAGTTACCCCTCAAGTTCCTATTAAATCTTTTCACATTCACCTTGAACCTATGTCTTCTGCAGGCGCGGAAATCGCTATCAAAACCAGGGGGGGGACACAATTTCTAGGCGGCTGAACACGCGCGCATATGTCAGGATCGAACCGGTTTCTCTAGCGCTGTAAGGCAGTAACTCTATCAGCTGCACTTTTTGCAATATTGCAATTGCTTTCTCAGTGTGCAGCATGTGAGTTGTCATTAAGCAGAGCAAGGTGTGGCCGGTGTCTGAAATGTAAGACCTCCTGGGAACGACAGGTGCAGTCGGCTTTCTGCCTTGGGAAACAGACCTTCCAACCAGCATGTCCCAACATGAATCCCAGTCCCCCTGGTGAATGCTAATAAAACCCAGTGCTCTCTCCAGTGTGACAGAGCTCCCTCTGTTGAAACCCCTCTCGACTTCTAATGATGCATTCATTATAGGCAGTAATGTAATTCACCCACTGGCTATCCCACAACCATCCCACTTTAGCTTCTATTATGAGTTGTTATTTTGGGATGATGATAACAGAAACCAAGTTACATTTCATGCCGCAATCAATGGCATCTTAGTCTCACCATCTTCCAAAACATCATTCACCTGCTCTTTCATTCTCAAGCCACTCCCCCTGTGAATGCTCTGCCTTTGATGTCATGAACTGCTCTAAAGAAGCCTTGCGTAACCTCATCATCCATATAAGCACGTCACAATTACAGGGATTCAATATGGCATTCAACAATTTCAGGTAATAAGCTTTTCCTGTGATTTCCGGTGAGTATTCTGCAGAATCCAAACTCTCTGTGCATCGCCATCTACTATGGATTTTACTCTCCTGTATGCCATCCTTCCTCTTCCTACCAACCAGATTCCTTAAGTGGGCAGATGCATGGCAGATGCAGTTTAATGTGGATAAATGTGAGGTTATCCACTTTGGTAGCAAAAACAGGAAGGCAGATTATTATCTAAACGGTGTTAAGTTGGGAAAAGGGAAAGTACAACAGGATCTGGGGGCCCTTGTTCACCAGTCAATGTAAGTAAGCATGCAGTGAAGAAAGCGAATGGCATGTTGGCCTTCGTAACAAGAGGAGTTGAGTATAGGAGCAAAGAGGTCCTTCTACAGTTGTACAGGGCCCAAGTGAGATCACACCTGGAATATTGTGTGCAGTTTTGGTCTCCAAATTTGAGAAAGGATATCTTGCTATTGAGGGAGTGCAGCGTAGGTTCACAAGGTTAATTCCCAGGAGGGCGGGACTGTCATATGCTGAGAGAATGGAGCGGCTGGGCTTGTATAAATTGGAATTTAGATGGATGAGAGGGGATCTCATTGAAACATATAAGATTATTAAGGGTTTGGAAATGCAAGAGGCAGGAAACATGTTCCCGATGTTGGGGGACTCCAGAACCAGGGGCCACAGTTTAAGTATAAGGGGTAAGCCATTTAGAACGGAGACAAGGAACCACTTTTTCACACAGAGAGTTGTGAGTCTGTGGAAATCTCTGCCTCAGAGGGCAGTGGAGGCTGGTTCAGAGAGTTAGATAGGGCTCTTAAAGATAGCGCAGTCAGGGGATATGGGGAGAAGACAGGAACGGGGGTACTGATTGTGGACGATCAGCCATTATCACATTAAATGGCGGTGCTGGCTTGAAGGGCTGAATGGCCTGCTCCTGCACCCATTGTCTATTGTCAATTGAGAGTCAAGAGTGTTTTATTGTCATATGTCCCAGGTAGAACAATGAAATTCTTACTTGCAGCAGCACAACAGAATATGTAAACATAGTACACTGTAAATAATATAATAAACGAGAGCGATTAAAATGTTCAGTGTGTATATATATACACAGCTCACAAATACACATATATATATAGATTATATATACACACATGCGCACATAAAAAACAAACAATAATAGTGCAATAATAACAATAATAGTCTATTGTTGTTCAGAACCTATTTGAGGTTATAGAGTTTAATAGCCTGATGGCTGTAGACAAAAAGCTGTTCCTGAACCTGGGCTACAGTTTTCAGGCTCCTGTACCTCCTTCCTGGATGGTTTCATCCTTGTTAACTGAATAATGTTACGGTCTGAATTCAGAGCCTGGTGTTGGATTCGCCTCTCCATGGTGTGCCTGGCGATGACACAAGGAAAGCCCCATAGTCAGGATCTTTTGGCTGTGGTAAGGTTTCACCCTCCACGTAACTGGACAAACAAAGTGAGAGGAGATGACCTGAAGGAGATCTGGGAGGAGAGATCAGTCTGAAGAAGGGTCTCGGCCCCAAACGTCACCCATCCCTTCTCTCCAAAGATGCTGTCTGTCACGCCGAGTTACTCCAGCATTTTGTGTCTACCTGGGAGGAGATGACTCTGCCTTCAGTTTTAGTGGGCACTTCCCTGAACTCAATGGTCACTGTCCTCATGGGCAATAGCAGTGTAACAGGAGGGAAAGCAGAGGGTTAAACCCCATTGAACAGAACAAGAATCAGGCAATAAAACTTCAATAATTTCAGCATATATCAAAATTCATCTCTATAATACAGCTCCCACAGTGAAATACACAAAAGGGATTCGATTTTAAGTTCATTCTCTAAATGTGCTCATATCCTTTGAGTTCTGCTGCTCTGTGAGTTTCCCTGGCAGTTCCATGCAGTTGAGGACGTCGGACACACATTGAGAAGTTAAAAGGATTCCAACCTGCTCTTTGTAGTCAGTCGCAGAATCACTTAGCAATTAGTATGGGGCATTCATACTGAGGCAGGTATATAGCAACAGTCAAGGCCTGCTTGTGCATTAGTTGAAGCACAACCTCAGATGACTCCCGTCATCTTGAATAGTATCGTTCGCTTTTGGTCATAATTGGCAGAGCCCTTGACAGCATCACGTCCACTTCCTACTCTCTTCCTTCAAAGAATGTTTTTAAGGCAGAGATAGATAGACTCTTGATTAGTACAAGTGTCAGGGGTTATGGGGAGAAGGCAGGAGAATGGGGTTAGGAGGGAGAGATAGATCAGCCACGATTGAATGGCGGAGTAGATGATGGGCTGAATAACCTAATTCTGCTCCTATCACATGACCTTATGACCTCTACTTCCTACTGCCTGCATCTTGTCTACATCCTACACCTATGCATCCCATCTACTTCCCACACCTCTGCTCTCTTACCTTGATCACTGACTGGAGCAAGGATAGAGTTCCCATGGTCCTCATTTTATGCCCTATCAGTCTCGACATTCCATATCCACCACCTCCCTACAAAATTCCACCACCATGTACATCTTCCCTTCCCCCCTTCCAGCACTCCAGTTAGGCAGTCAGTCCCCTTTACATCGTGTCCACTCCCCTACCTCTATAAACACCTCCCCATCATGTGCCATTTACCCAGGACTGCAGAAGATGCCACACTTGTCCTTTAACTTCCTCCCACCATCTTGAGGCCCAAAAGGAACTTCCAAATGAAGCAGTGATTCACGTACTTCTCCTCCCAATCTAATGTTCTGCTTTCAGTGCTCATGATTAGTTTTGTTTAGTTTAGAGATACAACGTGGAAAACGGCCCTTCAGCCCACCGAGTCTGCGCTGACCAATGATCACCCATACAGCAGCATCTTCAAATCCAGTGTTAAAACGCATTTGTACTCCTTGGCTTTTGACCATGCCTGAGGCTTTGCTTCTGTTTGCGGTGTTTTTGATGTTTCTTTATTTTACATGTCTTTTCCTACTATTTCTTTTGATTGTTATTTTTGGTGTGTATTAACTTTTTTGTCAATGATTAGTGATGTACAACACTTTGTTGCAGCTATGTTTGTTTTTAAAGTGCTCTATAAATAAAATTATTATTATTATTATTATCATCCTAACACTCTAGGGAATTTTTTGCAGAAGCTAAGGAAACAAGAAGCCTGTGCGACTTGGGTGGGGAAAAGGTCGAGATCCTAGCTTCTCGTTTTCACCTAACAAACAGCCAACAATGGCCTGTTTCCTTTATCATCGTTGCCTTTTTGTATATATTTCATTCATTGTTCTTTATCTCTCTACATCATCGTCTATATCTCTCAATTCCCTTATCCCTAACCAGTCTGAAGAAGGGTCTCAACCCGAAATGTCACCCATTCCTTCGCTCCTGAGATGCTGCCTGTCCCGTTGAGTTACTCCAGCTTTTTGTATCACACTATAATATTGCTCTCATCTTTTAGATATATTTCCTTTGCCCCATCCGGCCTTCCCCACCTTTTCTGAAACTAATTTGTTTTCATTCTTTCCCAGTTCTCACGCCACCTGAAACATGAACTCAGTTTCTCTCTCCACAGATGCTGCCTTTCAGCATTTTCTGTTTTTATTTTATTAAGAGCAATTGCTGCATGTGACAACTGGTGTGTACAATTTAGCATGTTGTTACCCCGACATTGCAAGGATTGAATAACTATCCAACAGGATCCATCCAACCGGGACTGCAGAGTTTTTCTTTCACTGTCTGGTACAATTCATGTGTAATTTATGTATCATTTATGTTTTTGTTTGTTTAACTGAGATTACGATGCTGCCATAAGATTTTCATTATAATTGACAGAAACCAAGTAGTTAAATCGTAAAATCCGTGGTTTTATAGCAAGACTTCCATTCAAAAAGGTCTGCTGTAATCAAAGCCTGAAAGGGTAGGATGGGGCCGAAGCCCAAAATAAAATGCCTGGACTGGTTTTTCGCCAATAGTTATTGGTTTTCTAGGATCTAGTTAATTAAATTACTTTTTTTTTTCATTTCACAGTCACTAAAACAAGTGATATTGTGACTATGTACTTTTCAGAGGTGATCTACACATTTTGTTTGTTACTTGTAGGCTTACATGTATAACCATATAACCATATAACAATTACAGCATGGAAACAGGCCATCTCGGCCCTACAAGTCCGTGCCTTTTTTTTCCCTTAGTCCCACCTGCCTGCACTCATACCATAACCCTCCATTCCCTTCTCATCCATATGCCTATCCAATTTATTTTTAAATGATACCAACGAACCTGCCTCCACCACTTCCACTGGAAGCTCATTCCACACCGCTACCACTCTCTGAGTAAAGAAGTTCCCCCTCATGTTACCCCTAAACCTCTGTCCCTTAATTCTGAAGTCATGTCCTCTTGTTTGAATTGTTTGTATGCAATTTTATATTAGAATATAGCTTAGATCTGTTTGGTCCATTAACTCGCAGGCACTTTTTCAGCGCACATTTTGATGACTTTCCATTCTACCATAGAGATATAAAGTCTATGATAGACTTTATTTATATTTCTATGATTCTACAGAGCTTGGCTGGGAAACTGGGGATCACCAAAATTGTTCCCAATGGGGCCCCGCACCTCCTAAGGCCGGCTCTGATAACTGTACCTCACCATACTTCTTCATATAACAATTCGACCTGCTTGAAACCATAGGAGACACTGTATGGTGCTAAATTTTCTCGTTATCTTTCTTTTCCTCTCTTTCTCATTTCAACATCTTTTTCGTTCTCTTTTTTATAGGGAGGGAATTGCAGAGATCCTGGCCATAATTAACCAATCTCTCATTGATTCAGGGGTGGACCCCAAGGATTGGAAAATTGCATAAGTTACATTGTTTGCTCCTGCAATACGTTCGGCTATTTGCTTTGACGTGTGTAAAATGTAATTGTTATTGCATGACGCAATGGCAAAATTCATTGTGAAAGTTTAATTCGAAGTGTAGTGTTGTGACCTTTTCCCACTTGAAGTCTGCACTTCAATAAATGCAAACTGGAGAAAACGTTTCCTTGTACAGACATTTAAAAAAATAGAGCATAAATGTACATTTATACAACATCTTGAATATAGAAACAGATAGGTTTCATCAAACAAAACAGATGGTTTAGTTCAGTTTAGTTCAGATATAGTGTGGTAAAAGGCACTCTGGCCCACCGAGTCCATGCCGACCAGCATTCAGCCATATTCTATCCTACACACTAGCGACAATATACAGATGCCAATTAACCTACAAACCTGTTTAGTGTTTAAGAAGGAACTGCAGATGCTGGAAAATCGAAGGTACATAAAAATGCTGGAGAAACTCAGCGGGTGCAGCAGCATCTATCGAGCGAAGGAAATGGGCAAAGTTTCAGGCCGAAACCCTTCTTCAGACCCTTCTTCAGAACCTACAAACCTGGACGCCTTTGGAGTGTGGAAGGAAACCGGAGCACCCGCAGAAAACCCATGTTGGATCTCTGCAATCCACAGGGAGCACGCAAGTTGTACAAACTCCGTACAGACAGCACCCGTAGTCAGGATCGAACCTGGGTCCCATTTCCTTTCCTTTCCCCCTCCTGTTCATCTATCCATTATACACACACTCCATGATCCCTCCCCCCCCTCTGTTCCAATCTGCCCAAACTATATTTCCTTCTCTGCTTCATTTTCCTTTCCTTTTAGATTCCATCGATCACCTCCCGGCCTCCATTGGTATTCCCATCTTTCCCTTTCCCCTTCCCTTATCCCCACATGACATCATCTGCCAAACAACATTCCTCATCTGAATCCACCTATCACTTGCCAGTCCGCCCCCTTACCTCTTTATCCTGGCTATATCCCTTCTACACTTTCAGACCAGATGAAGGATCTCAACCCAAAATGTCGGCTGTCCATTTCCCTCCACAGAAGCAGCTTGACCCACTGAGTTCTCCAGCATATTGTTTGCTGTCCCAGATTCCCACACCTGCAGTCCCTTATATCTACATTTTACAGCATCAGAGCTATAGTCTGGTAACGTCAATTATATTTGATTAAATTTGCTGATTGTGTGCCTCGTTGTCACCTTCCCCTCAGCTAACAACGACCCATTCTACATCCCCTTGAGCTTCGTCTGCTTTGATCTGTCATTTTCACACCTTTCCCTTCCATATCTCTATGTCTCCATCTCCTCTGACTCTCAGTCTGAAGAAAGGTCCCGACCCGAAACGTCGCCCATTCCTTCTCTCCAGAGATGCTGCCTGTCCCGCTGAGTTACTCCAGCATTTTGTGTTTGTCTTTGGTGTGAGCTAGCATCTGCAGTTCCTTCCTACACATCAATGCCTTGCCATTATGAAGTCGGCTAGGAGGTAAATATTGGCCAGATCCACTCTTCGATTGCTCAGTGCCCATGGAACTTTAGGCTCCACCTGAGGGAGAAGATTTTTTGGTATTTAAGAGAATTGTACGATCCAATTGACATTTGCTTCTCCAAACAATTTTAACTTTGTTGATTCATTTCCGAGATGCAGGCAGGTGGCAAAGCGCTTGCTGTGACTGATTTTGCAATTGAAGCAGAAGGTTTAAATACTCTACTGTGCAATGAATCCACCTGGCCTGGCCTTTCCCTGTCAAATCTCGATCAAAGGTACAGTCGCGGATCACCTTCGCTCAGCCCAACCTGATCTCCTGGTTGCTGGACACTTTAATTCTCCTTCCCATTCCCACACAGACCTTTCTGTCTCCTCCATTGTCAGAGTGAGGCTAAACACAAATTGGAGTAACAGCATCTGATTTTTTGCGTGGGCAGCTTACAGCCCAGTGGTATGAATATTGATTTCTCTCACTTCAGACAGCCCTGGCATTTCCTCTCATCTCTCTCTATCCCTCCCCCACCCAACTCACACCAGTTTTCACCCTACAAACAGCTCACAATGGCCTGTTTCCTTTATCATCATTACTTTCTCAGCTATCTTTTATTCATCGTTATTCTCTCCACATCATCGTTTATATCTCTCACTTCCCTTATCCCTAACCAGGGACGTCTTAACAGCATTATAGGCCCCCAGGTAAAAGCAGTGCATTGGGGCCCCTACACTTCCAGTTTCTTCATGCCGAATCAAATATGCTGTCGTGCACTTGCGACGTTCTTCTCCATTTTCATGTTCTACAATAACATTCTACAACACCTAGATTAGCTTGGGGCCCCTATGCTCGTGTGGCCCCGGGCAACTGCCCAGCGTGCCCATGCGTTAAGACGGCCCTGTCCCTAACTAGTCTGAAGAAGGGTCTCGACTAGAAGCGTCACGCATTCCTTCTCTCCAGAGATGCTGCCTATCCCGCTGAGTTACTCCAGCTTTTTGTGTCTATCTTTTACAAGGTAACAACCCAATGACAACCTCGTAAGGAGATCACAGCATTGCAGGCACAAAGTGGGACAGGCATCACTGGAGAGAAGGAATGGGTGACGTTTCGGGTCGAAACCCTTCTTCAGACCTTACTCTGGCTTTTTGTGTCTATCTTCGGTTTAAACCAGCATCTGTAGTTCCTCCCTATTAACACCTGTACCCAAGCACATGGCAGTATTTTCTGCCAATGCCTGGTGCAGTGTGGAGGGAGTTCCATTGGTACCGGAGGTGACTGAAGATGTTTTGGATATCTGGGATCCAGCCAGTGAATGTCAATGGCCCGTAGCTTCCTTTCCCTGCTTCCTGCACAATCTGACAACGTGACAGATGTCAATAAGCTACTGGGTTAATCCTCTTTTCCAAAAGTGCACAGAAATCGGGATACATTCGGTAAAGAACAATCTAGACCTGTCTTTCTCCACTCTCACTGAATCAGTTCAATGCACTCAGTTCAATGTTACAATATGTCAATGCTAATCGTATTTCCGCGTTGAACACTGCATCCGCAAAGTCAGATTGCATTTGTTGTCAGTTTCTTTTCTGTACGACAGGTCTTCACCTAAATGTGACATACCTTGGTGATTGTGCGGAGCAACCTATAATCTCATTTACTGAGGACACTTGTCTGGCAGAAGGAACCTCCAGGGTTCAGTAGATACAATTACGTTGCCAGAGCTCAGCGGAGAATAAATGCTTGTAATAATGGTTGAAAATGTTCCCGCTTGAAATTGCGATTGATGCAATGGCCTTTGAGTCATTGCGCAGCTCGAACATTGAGTTCAGTAGTGCTGCTGTGACAGGAGGCAGCTCAACATGGGAGGAAACCATTATAGGGGTGTGAACGTACACGTGAGGCGTTAAAAAGCCAGACCCATCCACCAGGATTAGGGCCACTGGGAAAAGCACAGAACAAGAGCAAGGGCAATATAAGCGAGAGGGCACAATCAGCAACAGGCAATCGAGGGGAGAATATAATGCTTCTGGATTCACGCAATCGGCCATAATAATTCGGACAGAGTCAGTTTTAACATTGTGTCCGTGTAAATGGATGGTTGCATGTGTTCTGTTTAAACAAAATTCATGACCGTATCTGAATAATTGGCAGATCATTTAATCCAAATGGAAAATAATTAAATCTCATTTGAAAGATTTGCAGCAACAGTAAGGGCATTGTATCGTGGTGTATCCCTTCACATTGTCACATTGTACAGCGATGAAGCTCAGATTAATTTATCGTCACATGTACCGAGGTACGGTGAAAAGCTTTTGTTGCGTGCTAACCAGTCAGCAGAAATACAATACATGATTACAATCGAGCCATTCACAGTGTTTTGATACATGTGAGTTCCTTCACATTGTCAGACTCCATGTGTCCATGTCCATAGACTAGTGCTATGTCTGTTCACATTGTCAACGGCAGTACGGTGGTGAGTGTGACACCATTCACATTGTCAATGGTGTCAATTGTCAATACAAGACGTACATTTCTTCTAGAGGAGGGCAACATACAACACACGGTTCATCTTAAGGTCTGAGCACAAGGGATTGACCTGAAGAGTTGGTCATTGAGTCACTGACTGACTGACCTCCTGGCCCTGAGTAATCACAAGCCCATTATCCTTATTAAGTCTCCAGGGGATCTGTCAGTTTCTTCCTCTTTTAAGCATTTTTCTTTTCAAATTGGTTAATAGTTGGAGCAATTGGTTAATATTGAGAATATATCAACAAAACGGTTTGAAAAGAAAAATGCTTAAAAGAGGAAGAAACTGATTACATTGTCTTATTCAATGTGTAATACAATCAACTTTTTATTTCATCTACTTTGGATATTTTACTTATATCCTTTCTCTTTCTAAGGCCCTCTTTTCTTTGGGGTCTGTTTTATTTATTTATTTTTTTTTCCTTTTTTTTTCTCACATTCTCAAGCACGCAGTTTACTTAAACATCATCATTCATTTAAACGCCAACTACTGCGGACTACACTTCACTACTATCCTCATTCTTCTCTTCTCCCTCTTTTCTCTTTATCTATTACAGCTTAAAGTTTAAAAAAAAAAGAGGTTGTACACAAAATGTATTATGTTGCATATTATGATTAAGATGTATGTACAATGCTTTTAATAAAAAATTAAAATAAAAAAAAACGTTTTATTTCATCTGAAGTCTGAACGCACAATGTCACTGTAAATCTCCACTCACTCTGTGTCTCTGTGAGTTTCTCTGTGAGTTTCAATGTGTCGCTCACACCCTAATCCTGCACATCTTTCTCTGCTTCCCTGTGAATCCTCATGCCATTTCCTTTCTCCCTTCTCTAAACTAAAGTTGAATCTGAATCTGAATCTGAATGTGAATCTGAAGGCAGCAACTCCACCACTGCACCACCGTGACGCCCTTATCTGCCATTGTCCACTGGGGGTAGAGATCAGTCAGTCGTTTACAAATAATTGGGTCACATTCATATTGTACATAAAATGGCTCCCTGTACTGCCTTGATTTGGTGCTCAGCTCTCTGGTTTAAGGTTTGAGCCTTCACGTAATTCAAAGCTTTTTGTATTTATGTGAAAATGACTGTGTGATTGCAAGTGTCTGATTGCACGATTACGGCACAGTGGTGCGGCAGGAGCCTAGTTTCGATCCTGATCTCTGACACTATCTGTGCAGAGTTTGTCCCTTGGTGACCCTGTGGGTTTTTCTCTGGGTGCTCCAGTTTCCATTCACATCCCCAAGAAGTACTGGTGAGTTCTCCTCCACTCTCTGACGAGAGTTGTGCAGCAACCTTTCTCGTTGCACCCTTCTGTGATTCCTCCTGCTCACTGGCCCTACAGCCACGTTGTACACCAGACTTGCTACCACAGGCACGTATGTTTTCATCATTGCTGGTTTTGATTTGATCTTTTCATGCCTTTCATCCATTTTTCCTTTGTACCTTTTCATACCTATAGTTCCCCTCTCCCCTGAATCTAAATAAGGGTCTCGACCCGAATGGTCACCTATTCCTTTTTTCCAGAGATGCTGCCTGACCCACATTCCTCCAGTTCCTCCAGCATTCTGTGTCTATCTGATGAGTTAGCTGTCAACTGTAAATTATCCCTTAGCATACGTAAGTGGCAAAAGAATCAGAGGCTGATGAGTGTGTCTCAGAGAGAATATGGTGTAAGATTCAGTTTAGTTTATTGTCACGTGTACCGAGGTGCAGTGAAAAGCTTTTGTTGCGCGCTATCCAATCAGCAGAAAGGCAATATAAGATTATATTTGAGCCATTTACAGTGTACAGATAGATGATGATAAGGGAATAACGTTTAGTGCAAGGTAAAACCGGCAAAGTCCGATCAAGTATAGTCCGAGGGTCACCAAAGAAGTAGATGGTAGTTCAGCACTGCTCTCTGGTTGTGGTAGGATGATTCAGTTCCTGACAATAGCTGGGAAGAAACTGTTCCTGGTGAATCAGGTGCAGGGGAATAAGGTGAGGGGGGATGGGGCTGGGAGTTGACTAGGGCCAAATGGCCTCTTCTGAAGAAGGGTTTCGGCCCGAAACGTTGCCTATTTCCTTCGCTCCATAGATGCTGCTGCACCCGCTGAGTTTCTCCAGCATTTTTGTCTACCTTGGCCTCCTTCTATGTTGTAATAAATTGGCTGTCTCTGTTGTATCTGCACCTCTCTATAATTGTGCCAGAAAACAGATATCCCCAACAGATGTTGCAATGTTTTGTAACAACGGGATGTCTACCTGCATTAAAACCTGAATTACCTCACTGAGAACCATTTTACTTAAACGGTATTAATGTTTAGATCCTTGTTCAAGTAACTCAGTATCACGAAGCAATGAAATGATTTCTGCAGTTTATTAAAGACAATGATTAATCTGCTTCTCGACAGATGTTAGCACTAATCAATTGAGAATAAATGAGTGCATATGGAAAACAATTCATTCCCAATTGATTTCTTTGTATCTGTCAATGATCCCTGAAGTTTTAAACTTCTATGAAATAAAGAACAAAAAAATGGATTTGACCTACACTGGGATGTTTATTGTGGCATAGTGACGCAGCTGGTAAAGCTGCTGGTTCACAGCGCCAAAGACCCTGGTGAATCAGGTGTTCACAAGAATTCACACAAATATAATGGGGGGATAGGTCGACAAGGTCCCACATAAGAGATTAGTATACAAACTTAATGCACACGGTATTGGGGGTTCAGTATTGATGTGGATAGAGAACTGGCTGGCAGACAGGAAGCAAAGAGTAGGAGTAAACGGGTCCTTTTCAGAATAGCAGGCAGTGACTAGTGGGGTACCGCAAGGCTCAGTGCTGGGACCACAGCTATTTACAATATATATTAATGATCTGGATGAAGGAATTGAATGCAACATCTCCAAGTTTGCAGATGACACGAAGCTGAGGGGCAGTGTTAGCTGTGAGGAGGATGCTAGGAGGCTGCAAGGTGACTTGGATAAGTTGGGTGAGTGGGCAAATGCATGGCAGATGCAGTATAATGTGGATAAATGTGAGGTTATCCACTTTGGTGGCAAAAACAGGAAAGTAGACTATTATCTGAATGGTGGCCGATTAGGAAATGGGGAGATGCAACGAGACCTGGGTATCATGGTACACCAGTCATTGAAAGTAGGAATGCAGGTGCAGCAGGCAGTGAAGAAAGCAAATGGTATGTTAGTATTCATAGCAAAAGGATTTGAGTATAGGAGCAGGGAGGTTCTACTGCAGTTGTACAGGGGCTTGGTGAGACCACGCCTGGAGTATTGCCTACAGCTTTGGTCTCCTAATCTGAGGAAAGACATTCTTGCCATAGAGGGAGTACAGAGAAGGTTCACCAGACTGATTCCTGGGGTGGCAGGACTTTCATATGAAGAAAGACTGGATAGACTCGGCTTGTACTCGCTAGATTTGAGAAGATTGAGGGGGGATCTTATAGAAACTTACAAAATTCTTAAGGGGTTGGACAGGCTAGATGCAGGAAGATTATTCCCGATGTTGGAGAAGTCCAGAATAAGGGGTCACAGTTTAAGGATAAGAGGGAAGTCTTTTAGGACCGAGGTGAGAAAATCATTATTTACACAGAGAGTGGTGAATCTGTGGAATTCTCTGCCACAGAAGGTAGTTGAGGCCAGTTAATTGGCTATATTTAAGAGGGAGTTAGATGTGGCCCTTGTGGCTAAAGGGATCAGGGGGTATGGAGAGAAGGCAGGAAAGGGATACTGAGTTGGATGATCAGCCATGATCATATTGAATGGTGGTGCAGGCTCGAATGGCCTACTCCTGCACCTATTTTCTATGTTTCTATGATAGTAAAAGCTTATTTGGGTATGTGAAGAGGAAAACATTAGTTAAGACCAAAGTTGGACCCTTGAAGACCGAAAAAGGTGAACTTATTATGGGGAACAAGGAAATGGCAGAAGAGTTGAACAGGTACTTTGGATCTGTTTTCACTAAGGAGGACACAAACAATCTTCCTGATATACTTGGAGTGACAGAGGAACTGAAGGAAATCCACATTAGGCAGGAAATTATGTTGGATAGACTGAAGGGTGATAAATCCCCAGGGCCTGCTGGTCTGCATCCCAGGATACTTAAGGAAGTGGCTCTAGAAATCATGGATGCATTGGTGATAATTTTCCAATGTTCTATAGACTCAGGATCAGTTCCTGTGGATTGGAGGGTAGCTAATGTCATCCCACTTTTTAAGAAAGGCGGGGGAGAGAAAACGGGGAATTATAGACCAGTTAGCCTGACATCGGTGGTGGGGAAGATGCTGGAGTCAATTATAAAAGATGAGATAGCCGCACATTTGGATAGCAGTAACAGGATCGGTCCGAGTCAGCATAGATTTACGAAGAGGAATTTTTTGAAGATGTAACTGGAAGATGGACAAGGGAGAGCCAGTGGATGTAGTGTACCTGGACTTTCAGAAAGCATTTGATAAGGTGCCACATAGGAGATTAGTGGGCAAAATTAGGGCACATGGTATAGGGGGTCGAGTGCTGACATGGATAGAGAAGTGGTTGGCAGACAGGAAACAAAGAATAGGGATTAACGGGTCCCTTTCAGAATGGCAGGCAGTGACTAGTGGGGTACCGCAAGGCTCAGAGCTGGGACCGCAGCTATTTACAATATACATCAATGATTTGGATGAAGGGATTCAAAGTAACATTAGTAAATTTGCAGATGACATAAAGCTGGGTGGCAGTGTGAACTGTGAGGAGGATGCTATGAGAATGCAGAGTAACTTGGACAGGTTTTGGGGAGTGGGCAGATGAAGTTTCATGCGGATAAATGTGAGGTTATCCACTTTGGTAGCAAAAACAGGAAGGCAGATTACTATCTAAATGGCGTCAAGTTGGGAAAAGGGAAAGTACAACCTTGTACATCAGTCTATGGAAGTAAGCATGCAGGTACAGCAGGCAGTGAAGAAAGCGAATGGCATGTTGGCCTTTATAACAAGAGGAATCGAATATGGGAGCAAAGAGGTCCTTCTGCAGTTGTACAGAGCCCTAGTGTGACCACACCTGGAGTATTGTGTGCAGTTTTGGTCCCCTAATTTGAGTCACTGTAGGCTCTGGGTTCAAATCCACCTCCAGGCATGTTGTATAATGTGGGACTGACAGCACTGAACTGCTGAGGCTGGTGTCTTTCACATGTGAATCAAAACCTAAGACTTTCATCTTTTATCGGGCTGGTTGCAAGTTAAATTCTCTAGGCACTGTTTATGAAAATAAACAAGAGTTTTGCCTCTTTTTTCCAAACCAACATAAACAGTAACGATTGAAACAGTTTGTAGCCCAAAAGATGTGCTCTTTAGAAATAGGTGCAACTCTAACTAAACTGATCCAGCATAGTTACAACAGAGACACGAGGGGCCGCAACGGAGACGCAAGGAATCTTGAGTGAAGAAAGAAAGTGCTGGAGGATTTCAGCGGGTTCAGGCAGCGTCTGGGGAAAGAAGAAGGCAGGTACAGGATACTGAGTTGGATGATCAGCCATGATCATATTGAATGGCGGTGCAGGCTCGAAGGGCCGAATGGCCTACTTCTGCACCTATTTTCTATGTTTCTATGTTTTCTATGAAATGGGCAGATGACGTTTCAGATTGGGCCCCTTCTTCAAAACTGCCACACCATTTGCAGCTGCCTAACAATGTGGAAAAAAATGTTGTTAGTGCGACTTAGCAGCTCTTACACCTCCATAACCTGGTCTGTGTTTGTCCAGATGCCAGCCTGGGTCGGGACATGGACCAAAGTGTGGAATTGCAGGGATGAAGTGGGGTGGCTCCCTTCAGCATCAGGGGAGCATTTAACAGAGTGTTTGCAAGGAGTCCCGATAAAGCCAAGGTCAATGGGCTTCAAAGGCAATGCACTCCAGTGATTGGAGTCGTACTTCACACAAAGCAAGATGGTGTGATTGTTAACGGCCAACCATACCGGCAGAGCTATACCAGTGACAAATTACAAATGTGTAAGCATATCTTCCTGGTATGTAATAGCCCTGTCCCACGGTACGAGTTCATTCCAAGAGTTCTCCCGAGTTTGCCCTGATTCGAACTCGGAGATTTACGGTAATGGCCGCTCGTCGGTACTCGGGGCTCTCGTGGACATTTTTCATCGTGTTGAAAAATCTTCACGAGTCTTCCCGTGCTTACCTGCCGTTAGCGAGTCTTCCCGAGTACCTGCTGTTAGCGTTACGAGCCGCTAAGAGTCGTCCCCGAGCTCCGACGTACCCGCTACGTTCATTCTCCGTGCTTACCAAGAGTTTGATTTTATTAAAACTCGGGAGAGCTCTTGGAATGAACTCGCATCGTGGGACAGGGCTATGTTTCAATATTGTTTCTGCAATGTGCTGTACAGATTGTTACAGTAAATACACGGTGTATTAACTCCATTTAACAGGTGGAAGTGCTTTTTGAAAAAGCATGATGGTCAGTTAAGTAAAAATCAATGCTATGTAAGAGAATATGTTGAAAGAGAACAATGTTTAAATCTTGTGTATGAAGGAACTGCAGATGCTGGTTAAAGCCAAAGATAGACACAAAATGCTGGAGTAACTCAGCGGGACGGGTAGCATCTCTGGAGAGAAGGAATGGGTGACGTTTCGGGTCGAGACCCTTCTTCAGACTGACGTCACCCATTCCTTCTCTCTAGAGATGCTGCCTATCCCGTTGAGTTACTCCAGCATTTTGTGTCTACCTAATGTTTAAACCTTGCAGTGTGGAAGTCAGAGTATTAACATAGTCTGTGTTGCTGTGTTGGAAGCAATCAGACAGAACGAGTTAAACATTAAACCGACCAGGAACATGTTAATGAAATGTGGAGCATAGAGCATGTAGGGCCAAAAAGCTGACCCAGAGGACAAAGACGGGTTTGAAAGGTTCAAAGGGCATTTACTGAAGAATTTCTCAATCTGGGTGGTGCAGCTGGAGAGCTGATGCCTCACAGCGCCATTGACCCGGGTTTGATTCTGACCTCAGGTGCTGTCTGTGTGGAGTTTCCCTGTGACTGCATGGGTTTCCTCCAGGTGCTCTGGTTTCCTCCCACATTCCAAAGATGTGCGGGTTTGCAGGTTAAGTGACCTCTGCAAACTGCCCGTAGTGTGTAGTGAGATAAGATAGAGCTAGTATGAACAGGAGATCGATGGTCGGGCGGACTCAGTGGACTGAAAGGCCTGTTGCAATGCTGTATCTTTCAATCAATCAATCAAACGATTCAATTAGAATAAGGGAGCATTCATGGAACAGCTCACACTGTGAGAGAGAAAACAAGATTAATACGCAGTGGCTCAATTTGTACATCAGGGGACAGGTCAAGTGATGAAAGGGACATGAAATGTACTTTTGAAAGGAACAGCAGTGGGAAGCTTTGGGAATTGGTAGTTAGCAGGTTAGATCAAAGATAAAAAAGTGATTAGTATGGGATTAAAGAGAGAACAATCACCAGCAGAGGGAAGTGAGCCTGTCATCGCTGACACACCGCAGGAGGACAAGATCACAGACTATCAGATAGTGAGCCGCTGAGGAACAGCCAAACTATTGTGTAGGAAAGAACTGCAGATGCTGGTTTAAACCAAAAATAGATACAAAAAGTTTGGAGTAACTCAGCGTTTCTGGAGAGAAAGACCTGAAACGTCATCCATTCCTTCTCCCCAGAGATGCTGCAGCTTTTTGTGTCTTTCGTCAGACTAACTATTTTCTTTGTTAAGTATTGTACTAGATGTAACTCGCTTAATAAACCTGTCGCACATATACCCGATAGAGCTGCACCCATAATAATTTGTTGTGGTCATGATGAGGTCTCACAAACTAAATTCGGCAAGTCTCACGATGCCAGTCCCAAGGCACCAATGCAGTAGTTAGTTCCTCAGGCTGCTGTCCTGGGCACAACCTTCTTCAACTGCATTATCAATGACTAGGGGGCGCTGCATTGATGGCAGCCTCTGCCTACAGTCTGTCTGTTTTTCTATCTTTTTTTAATTTTTAGTTTGTTTAAAAAGTACATTTTGGAGGATTTCTTTAGTATTTCTATGTGGGGGAGGGGGGGTAGGGTAAGGGGGAACCCATTTCTCAGTCACTTCCTGGCGAGGATGTGACTATTCTCCAAGTCACATCTTCGTCCCCCCCCCATCCTCGCGGCCTTTCCTGCCGTGGACTGGACCACTGGCTCTAGAGAGATTCTGCCTGACTTGCTGAGTTACTCCAGCACTTTGTGCCTTCTTTTGTATGCCAGCATCTGCAGTTCCCTGTTTCTAGCCTTAAGTTCATCCAGCTTGTTTTCAATAGCTTGAACATTTGCCAGGAGTGTACTGGAGGGGGGGGGGGGGAGACGATGACTTGGAACTACAGTGTTTGAGTCTCACGTAGGACCCAGCACGTGTCCCTTGCTACCTGGGTCATGGGTTGCTTCTGGTGGCAGCCAGGAGATGTGAGTGAAGTCGACTGTTTCGTACGGGGGTCCAGGAGTATCAGGGACTCCAAGGTAGACAAAATTGCTGGAGAAACTCAGCGGGTGCGGCAGCACCTATGGAGCGAAGGAAATAGGCAACGTTTTGGGCCGAAACCCTTCTTCAGACTCCACAAGGTTTAGTTTAGTTTAGAGATACAGCACAGAAATAGGCCCTTCGGCCCATTGAGTCTGCACTGACCAGTGATCCTAGCACTATCCTACACTCTAGGGACAATTTATAATGTTTACCAAAGCCAATTAACGTACAAACCTGTACATCTTTGCAATGTAGGAGGAAACCAGAGCACCCGGAGAAAACCCACCCGGTCACAGGGGGACGCATAAACTCTGGACAGACAGCACCCGTAATCGGGATCGAACTCGAGATTCTCTGGCGCTGTAAGGCTGCGCCACCGTGCCGGCATTTGGCCGGGCCCTTTGTTGGGTCGGGTCGGGTCTCGGGTCAGCCACTGCCGTCGACCAGTGGCTTCTCTGGGTCGGGCCTACGGAAGGCTGTTAGGTTGCTGGTGTTTCCTGTTGCCGTTGGCTGCAGGCCCAGCAACGGTAGTCAGGTCCCGTCGGATCGGTAAGTTTGATCATTGTGTATCTTTGCATAGTGCTCAAGGTTAGGGATTAAATATCCCAGGCTCCAATTGGCCGAAGGGCAGTGGTGACAGGAACACGGCAACATAAAGTAAAGTGAGTTTCAACAGACATAAGGAATAATAAGAAACTAAAAGCATGAGTAGGAGTTGTTTATGCTTTCTGCAATAGCACTGATTTTTGTTAGCCTGGATATTAATACGTTTGTAAAAGGTGCTTGCCACAAAAGAAATAAAATCTTCACATAAAACTGTACAAAGGAATTGGGCAAAAGTAAATTGGAGGAAAAGTTTATTGAATGTACTCGAGAGATAGCTGGAGCAGTTTGCATGGAATCAACAGGTCGAAAAGTTATTTTACGCAGTGTCCTGTGTAATGGAAAAGGATGAGTTATTAACTTCATAATAAAATCTCTACATGGGAGATTGTTTATAATGTGATAGAATATTACATTGAGATTGAGGATGAGTGTGTTGGCTGAAATCGACTGTGAAATCAAAGTAAAGGTACAATACTGACAGAGCTGTGAGCTGAAATAAATATTTCACCGTTTGCAATGATAAACATCCTGTGGATAAATTAAACCTCCAGGGGCATAAAGGAAAAGACTGAAAAGGCATGCACATAGAATATAGAACAGTTTGTTGTTATTCTGAACTAAATGCCAAGATAAACTAATCGCCTCTGTCTGCAGATTCATATCCCTTCATTCCCCGCATATCCATGTGTCTATCTAAAATCCTATTAAATGCCACTGTCGTTGAATACATTTTACCCAAACGTCTCTCCCAGATGCGATAAATGTTTGTTTCAAAATGCTAATATAACAAAAAGTTTTTTTTAATTATGGGTTAATAATTGGAAAGAAGTTGACACTTAAACTTTGGAAAAATACAGCTATTCCAACTGTTAAAATGTGGATTAGGAATATGACGGACATAGCATGCCTTGAAGAAATGAGACTCCGACTAATAGATAAATATGACCAATTCTTAAGGAGTTGGTTCCCTTTTATCAACTTTTGGAATCATGTGATGCTGCAGTACCGTAAAGATTACTGATTTCAGGTCAGGTCGTGGATAGATTTACATCTCCGAATAAAGATTTGAAAATTTCACTTTTAAGGGTCTTTTGCTCCTATTTCTACTTTCCACTTTTTCTTTTCTTATACACACACTTCACGTTTTTCTATTTTCTACCATCTATTTGTCCTCTTTTTCTCTTCTCCAATTTATTTTTTTTTCCTTTCTTCTTGTCTTTCTTATTTTCTTTTCAAAAACATAAAACTAGAGGTTGTACATAGAATGTATAATTACGTTATGACATAGTTGGCACCTAAACTTAGGTCCCACTGTATTGTTTTGTATTGTTCTAAATTCTAATAAAATAAAAAAATAAAAAATAAAAAATTTTAAACGCCACTGTCATGTCTGCCTCCACCAGCACTCTTGCGCAGCGGTAAAGTTGCTGCCTTACTGCGCCAGAGACCCGGGTTCAATCTTGACTACGGGTGCTGTTTGTACGGAGTTTGGACGTTCTCTCCGTGACCTGCGTGGGTTTTCTCCGGGATCTCCAGTCTCCTCCCACACTCCAAAGAAGTACAGGTTTGTTGGTTAATTGGCTTGGGGTGTAATTGTAAATTGTCCCTAGTGTGTAGGATAGTGCTAGTGTGCTGGGATTGCTGGTTGAAATAGACTCGTTGGGCCAAAGTGCCCGTTTCCAGGCAGTATTAAACTAAACAAAACTAACCGCTGAGTTATTCCAGCACTTTGTGTTTTGCTCAAGATTCCAGCTTCTGCAGTTCCTCATGTCTCCACTTAGAAAGCTTTGTTTGGAAGTTTGCCCAGTCCATCATCGGCTCCCTATATCGAGGGGATCTATCACAGTCGCTGCCTAAAAGAGGCTGCCAGCATCATCAAGGATCCACACCATCCTGGCCACTCACCCATCTCCCCACGGCCTTCAGGTAGAAGGTACAGGAGCCTGAAATCTGCAACATCCATGTTCAGGAACAGCTGCTTCCCCACAGCCATCAGGCTATTAAACTTAACTCAAACAAAACTCTAAACATTAATAGCCCATTGTACTTTATCTGCTTATTTATGTGTGTATATATATATTCAATGGTATATGGTCACACAGATCTGTTCTGTATTTATTTATGCCTACTATGTTCTCTTGAGCTGAAGCAAAGCAAGAATTTCATTGTCCTATCACATGACATTAAACACTCTCTTGAATCTGTTGGCAATGTTGAGATCTGAATTGTCTCTACACCTGATCTGACGCTGACCCCGAGACAACTCAGACCTCATGTTGCAGTTTCCAGCTGGTGTATCCACCCATCCCCAATGTGAAGTGTATGCATGTCCCCAGCTTGCAGCCTGAATGCCCAAGGTAGGATGCATGCACACTGTTCGGCCCAACGCCCTGGTCAACCTGTGCTAAAAGTCTCCCAAATCCCCAATAACATCCTAAGAGACCAGGACTCTAGGTCAAAGGGAGTAATACAACTGCAGACATCAGTGTGAACTTCCTGTGGATATTACAATGGTGTTTTTGATGCCTGATAAAGACTGGGTTTTCCTTTGTCTTTTTTTATCACTCTTCTTCTAAAGTTGTTAAGAAGGAACTGCAGATGCTGCAAAATCAAAGGTAAACAAAAATGCAGGAGAAACTCAGCGAGGCAGCTTCTATGGAGCAAAGGAAATAGGCAACGAGGGTCTCGACCCGAAACGTTGCCTATTTTCTTCTTCTAAAGTGGTGACTGGAGCAGCCTTGAAATGTTTCCATCCGTTCCCCGTGGCCATAATTAAAATGCAGGTTTGCTTGCCCATGAAACAACCGGTTGTGGTTGTGTAATAGTAAGATTAAACGAGAACTTACCAGTTTGAAGTTTGATCTTGATTTTATAAGGAGTTACGATGAGCGATTATGTGAAGAAGGGCCGTCCGTCTGCGTGCGCGTCAATCTTCAAAGCAGCGGTGTTAAATCACAGATAAAAAGAAGACCTGAGAATAGTAAGATTGTGAAGAAACTAGAACTTCCATATGACCTTGATAGTATGAGGGTGGGAGCGGAGGGCACGTTATCGCACATCATAACTCCTCATAAAATCAAGATCAAACTTCAAACTGGTAAGTTCTCATTTAATCTTACTATTTTACTTCGGAGTCATGTGAGTGACTACGTGAAGATTTCAAAGCTCTGTGATTTTACGCCGGTTACGAGTCCAGGCGTCACACACTGAATGGATTGACCATGGATGCGTGTAATCATTAAAGTATTCAGACATTACGTAGTTAAGTAAAGACACTGATGTTTTAAATGAAAGAAAAGTTTAAAAACTAGTTACCCCTCCCAACCTTGGGGGTAAACTAAGGGACAGAACAAAATGGTACGTGCAAACACCCCCAGTCCGGTTATAGGTTTGTTATAAAACCGGTGGGCCGTTATTTCATTCGTCCATCCTGCAGCCACTAGGATGTCGTCAAGAGGCACGTCCATTGTTCTTACTGCCGACTTAGATGCAGCCCTGGTGGAGTGAGATTTAACCATATAAATGTTCACTCTGTTACCGCCATTACCCCCTTTGACCATCTGGAGATGGTTTGAGTTGACGCCTTCTGGTGTGGTTTTTTTATGGCTGATGAGGACCGATTGTTCTGTGCCTCTGAGGTTCTCCGTAACTCTCAGATAGTGGTGTTAGTATGTTACCACACACACAACCGTAGGTCCTCTGGATATGCCAAGAACTGGATCTCCATCCCTGGCATTCCTGGCCTGCTCTGTTTTATCAGGTTCCTGATTAGGAATGTTATGTTGTTCATATTGGTGGTCATGTGGTCCAACCGTAGCTTTTGCAGTGTCTGTACTCATGTCAGCATACCACCTTCAGGGTTAGTTATAGGTGGTCCCCACTGTCAAAGTAGGGTTTATACCATGCTCACATCCCATGTGTCCGTGTACCTTGGCCTTAGAGGTATTAAATTGTAAATTCCCTTCATGAATTTTGTTGTAAAGGGGTGCGTTCCTATCGACCCGTGCCCTGCTTCCAGCATCAGATAGGAGGAGAGTGCGCCTCTAGCACTATAGATTGCACTATAACTTTGTTTATAGTTATAGTACAGAGTTGATAGGAAACTCCAAGACATCTGTTATCCAAACTGTGTTGTATTTGTTCGGACAGTCCTATGCCTTGAAATGGCCTCCTCAGAATCTGCAGACCAACAAGTTAATACGTTCGTGTAGTGGATGATTACTCCCTGTAACTGGGTTCACTAGGAGGTCCCTGCTCTTGGGTACAGCCATAAATGGCTGGACTATAGTTCCCAAAAATTTTGGGAACCAGGCTTGAGTAGGCCAATCTGGCACTACCAATATGCCTGTGGCTTAGTCTTGCTTGATTTTGGTCAAGCATCGGTTTGTGAGACAAATTTGCGGAAAGCATACATAAACAATCCTCCCCAATTGAGGGAGAAAGCATCCACTGCCTTTGCTCCTGGATCCAGCTTGCAGGACACATATCTGGGTAACTGATGGTTTAGTCTAGATGCAAACAGATCAATATCTGGTATGCCAAATCGTGTAGTTATTTCGTTAAATACTGTCTGATTCAACATCCATTCTGTGTTGTTATTAAACATTCGTGATCCAGCATCTGTCACCGTGTTATATCTACCTCGTAGATTTCCCAAATATTCCTCTTGATACACCAGTGCCAAATGAGGTTCGACAATCTGTCGTAAGATACAGATTTTACACCACCCTTGTTAATGGATATGTGCCGCCGCAGTGGTGTTATCAATCTGAATTTGAACAGGCACCGGTTGCATATTGCTACAGAGAACCTTGAGTCCATATTGTGCCCCCAACAATTCTGGGTAATTGATTCCATTTGAGCAGGGGAATTACAGACTCCTGCTCATTCCATCTGCCCCCACAGCTCTAGACTGTGTTTGTGGCTCCCCATCCTTAGCCGCTTGCATAGGTCTGAAGAACCCCCGATGGCTTTCGAGCAAAATTTCCCTTGAGCTGTCTCACGTTCGTTATCCACCATAGTTATTCAACAATGGCCTCTGCTGGCAATCCATAGTTTTGCCAATTTGGCCTGCATGGAATCTTAGTGTTCATTCCTTTGCTTGCTGTAAATTCTGGTAATGCAAAGGCCCGTGACGTACTGCTGGGAATGCAGCCACTATTTGCCAATTACACTCGCTGTTTGCCTGATACATGGCTAGTATTTGACTATCAGGTCATAGCAAGCTTGATTAATATAGTCGTTTGCCCCTAGGCAAAGTCACCAACATATTTACTGTTTTTGATAGTAAATTCTAGGTAATCAATTGTAGGTGTCAATTTTGATTTAACTGGATGGATGAGGTAACCAATTCTTTCAAACAGGGTTTTGGTTTGATTTGACTGATGCTTCTGCCAATTCTTGGTGACTCCAAAATGAAATTGTCCAAATATGCCATTACTATGTGGTTCTGAGACCTTTGTAGACCCAGAATTGGTTTCCGTAGTTTAGTCAATAGTCTAGGAGCTGATGTCAACCCATTTGGCAGATCCATGCCATCCAGTTAAACATAGAAACATAGAAACATAGAAAGTAGGTGCGAGAGCAGACCACCAGGTCCATCGAGCCCGCACCGCCATTCGCTCATGGCTGAACACTAAACAGACACACTTACCCACAAACAGTAGACACACGACACAGAACACAAGACACTACCCTCCCCTTTATACCGCTATCACCCCTCTCCACCCCAAGAACCTCGTGATCTCCTGGGGGAGGCAAAAAACCGGATAAAAACCCAGGTCCAATTCGGGAAAAAAATCCGGGAAATTCCTCTCCGACCCCAATCTAGGCGATCAACACTTGTCCAGGAGATCACTCAAATATTCTTCAAATCAATCAAATATTATTCAAATATCTCCTGTTCTTAGTGAATAGACACCGAATAGTATGCATCTTTGAGGTCGATGCATGCCATGTGACCATTTTATAGGAAGCTCCTATAAAACAGTAGTTAGAACGTAACAAAAATTGCTGTTCTGAAAGTCTATACTGCACAAATGAGTTAAACCTGGATGAAGTGACATCCTCCATCTGTCACCTGTCCTGAATGGCAATCCTGCCCAAAATACTGGGCCTGCCTTGAAGACAATTCCAGTCCAAGTTCCAAGTCTGCTTGGAACCTATGTATGTTGTGCAGTAAAAATAATCACATGTTATTATCTGTTTTTTAAAACCAGATCTGAAATTCATGTTATTGTCATTTTGAACAAAAACACAAGAGTAAAATTACCAACATGTAACTGGTCCACAATCCCTTGTTTCAGTAAACCCAGACCCACCTACCTCCATGGCTACCGGTGGTCTTGTGGTAAGCCCAAAGGCCCCTGATGCGGGTTCCTTTTCTCTCCTTGATTGGGAGTAGGACTGGTAGGGAGTGTGGATTCCATGTTTCTCCTGACCTCTGCTTGGGTCTTGGTCTGAAAACCTCATCATACTGAGCCTGCCTTGTAGGACAATTCTGGCCATAATTCTGAGCCTGCCTTGAAAGACGACTCTGATCATATTTCCGTGCCCAGCTTTCAAGCTACCACCGGATTCAGTGAACCGCTTACCCCCTATGGAGGTGTGGGGTGTGTTGTCGCCTACTGATGAAATTTTGCTTGTCGTTGGTACCTTGATTGGTCCGACAGCTTTTGCTTCCTTCTTCTGGTCTTACCTGAAGAGAGGATTCGGCGGCTGATAGCGCTCCCTTGCCGACATTGTAGCGTGCGGATATTCTGCATATGCATGTGCTTCAGTATGTTCATACTTTAAATTCGAGATCAGTTAACTACTGATCACTCACACTCCCCTCCACTGAGAGTGAGATTCGTAGGCAGCCCTGAAAACAGGTGCTGCCGCAGGCCCCTGAGGATGCCTGTGCTGACATGGCCCTTCCAGTGGACCTAAATGAGGTTCTAGCTTTGGGTCAGACTGAAACGGACCATGAATGTTCCTCTCCTCAGAGCAGGAGACATTTGTGCAGCCCTGAAACAGGTGCTGCTGCCTGCGGGTTCTCCATAATACCCGGGCTGTCAATTAGCTAGATCTCCATCCAGGGAAGCACCCAGTGGAACCTGGATGATTGCAGAAGTACTTATTTTCTGTTGTTTCTATGGAAGCTTATTATTCCTTCTATGTAAAGCAACTTTGGTGTCAATGCGAGTTGACCCGAACAGTGCAATATAAGTAAACCTTACTTACTTACTTCCTTTCTTCTGCTTGTCCCTGGGAAGGTTTCCCCCCCTCTTCTTTTGTACTCTGATTCAGAGTGGTTTCTTCCATATGTACTTCCCCCTCCAATGGGGAAGACATTGGGCTGCCCCATGTGCGAGGCTCCCGGCACCGGCACTGCTGTAGGTCCCGGGCTGATACTGCTCCCTCCTTCGGAACAGATCATTGTTGGAGCAACTTCTCCATAAGTTGCTCCATGTGGGAGAAGTCGTCCTCAGACGCTCTCCGTTGAGGGAGGGTGTCCCTCGTCCCCGGACTCATCTGAGTCAACGGGTTTGTTAGACTTGCGGGTGGTATTATGTCCCGCAGGACAACCATGGAGCTCCTCCTCCCGCACAAAGTCTCCAGCCGATTCTGTTGTCGGCGTTAATGTCGGGAACAAGACCGTCGCCCACTACTTGGAATGCTGCGGTCTTCGGCAGCCTACACCCCCACGGGACGTCTCCTCGACATCTGGGCTCTGAAACTACAAAAAGCTTCAAGCCCGAAAGAGACGCAGGTAAGTAGTTCAACTTTCCTTACCTGCTCATCCCGACGGCTGGGAGGGCACAGTGCCTGCCAGTCCATCGTGCGCGTTGCGTTCAGACGTAATGACGCGCACGCAGACGTACGGCCCTTCTTCACGTAGTCTCTGCTCATTTCTCATTAGTCGTGCTACTCCCTGCAACTGTATACAGTGGCCAAAGGAAGATGAAACCACTATGTTAAGTCTCCATGCTGTAGAATCTCACTCCATGTGGTTCGACTGTGCTGGGTCCCAATGCTCCCCCCTCCCCTACAAGGAACCTCAGTGGGGTTTCCACTGGGTCTCCCCCTTGCCCCTTGAACCAGGTGACCCCAGCTACTCCCCACCCACACCATAGTACTCATGCCCCCTTTCTCCCTGACCACCCGCCGGCCCCCCCCCCCACCTGACATCGCCTCGGCCCCTGTCTACTTACCTGCCTTCATCTGACCCTAACCCCCACCCGTGCCTTGTGTTCACCATCCCCTCTGACCTCCCCCTTTCCGATACCGAACGGTCTGTCCTCAGCAGAGGCCTCACCTTTGTTCCCCTCCGTCCCCACCTCAATGAGTTCCATGTCCGCCATGATGTGGAGCTCTTCTTCCGTAGCCTCCACATCCGATCTTTTTTTCCTCATGATGAGCCCTTCTCCTGTCTCCAATGGACCCCCTCCTCCTGTACTCCCCACCATGGCCATCTTCCTTCTTTAGACCTGTTCATTTCAAACTGCTGGCGGGACATCAACTGCATTAACTTTTCCACTCCCTTTACTCACGCTAACCTCTCCCCCACCAGAACGTACAGCCCTCCACTCACTCTGCAACAACCCTGACTGGATAATCAATCCGGCCGACAAGGGGGGTGCCGTGGTAGTCTGGCGCGCTGATCTCTACCGGTCTGAGGCCAGGCACCAACTCTCAGACACCTCCTCCTACTTATCCTCGGACCATGACCCAGCCGACAAGCACCAGGCACCATCATCTCAAGCACCATCACTGGCTTCATCGCTTCCAGCTCCCTGCCCCCCCCCAAGCTTCCACAAAGGGTCTCAACCCGAAACGTCGCCTACTCCTTTTCCCCATAGATGCTGCCTCACCCGCTGAGTTTCTCCAGCATTTTTGGTCCACTATGTGAAAGTTAGATGTGTGCCTTTATTTAGCGGGTTTATCCAGGGTACTTGTTTAATCCCAAGCACGAGGATTATTTCCTATATCATTACCCGGTGCGGCAATCCAATAGAATAAGCAACTACTGATGTCAAAGAGTTGTTCATAATACTTATTTATTTTGAGATAATGAAAGCACATTACAACAGACGTGTTCTAAGCTAAATGAGTTTGATTTTCCGTTAATAAACTATAAAGTACAAATAAATATGCATGTTACGTCAAACACAAAATGTTAAATCACGGGAACATTAATAACAAGACAGGTGGTCAGAATTGTCAAACAAACGCAACCTTAAACTACCTGACAGTGCAGAATTTTTACAGTGTAAGATCTTCTCACATATCTTATCTATAAGCTTTTGAACAGCTTTTGGATCGTTACATTAATGGAGCAACAGATGGTTCGAATGTGATGGAGTGTATCGTTCATCGTTCATCGTTACACTTCTGCGCATGCCTGCAGGAACATGGAAAATGTCACACGCTTCTCACACTGGGATAGTTTGGTTGGGGCCGTCACAGGCACAATGGGCTGAATGGCTTCCTGCTGTGTCGTAGTAAGTAACCACGGTGGGCAGTCTGCCCTGCTTTTATGAGATTACGTGCTGCCTGAAGCAGGTTCAATCAAATCTGGAAATGGAAAATTTGTGGAGCCTTGAGCAAAGAGCAGAGGAGGAAGATTAAACAGCTCTTTCATTGAACTGCTCTGGGTTTAATGATCAAACGGTCTCCTTCCCTGCTGTTAGATACCATTAATCAATCATTACTGTATTAATGGGATAGTCAGTGCTTTTACATAGGGAATTATGCAATGATAATGGCTCAGTACACCAATAAAGTCTGATGCTTTCAAATAACCACATACATTTTGTTCTATTATAGACTCTGCCCAATATATGGCCATTTTGGGGCGGTTGGGAAATTAACAAGAACACCTTGAGCTTATGTGGTGCCTCTAATGTCGTTAGAAGTTCTGACGATGTCTCCTGGAGGTGTTATCCAACATCTCTCACACCAAGCAGGAATGGGGATGTGAGGAAGCCGACATTTTGATCAAAGAGTTCAGTTTTAAAAAGCAGTTTAGAGGCTGAGAGCCTTGGGAAGGGAATTCCAGAGTTTGCGGACGTAAGAAATTGCAGATTCTGGAATCTTGAGCAAACACAAAGTGCTAGTGTAACTCAACGGGTCAGGCAGCATCTCTGTAAGTAACGGACAGGCAACGTTTTGGGCCAGGACCTTCTTTGGACTGAGTGTTGTAAGGAGGAGAGAGCTGGAAAAAAGGTGTGGGTAAGACAAGACTTGGCAAGTAATAGATGGATACAGGTGTAGTGGTGGGGGGGGGGGGGGGGGGGGGGGGGGGGTTCGATTGGCAGGTAGGTGGAGATCTGGGCAGCTGAAGGTGCAGTTGGCAATGGTGAACGGAAGGAAATGAGTTGTTCAAGGCATCCGAAGCACTGAGGCAGAGGGGATGATGAGGAGATTACAGAGCAACAGGAGATGCTGTATGAGGTTTATAAACCTCATCATTTCAAATCGGAGTCATTTTGGACCGGGACAAACACGGGAGCCCTGGCTAACACAGTGGAAATAGATTATCTTTAACTATCCCATCATTACTTTTGTATCATGAAATCTTTGATGGAATCTCCACTTTGATTTCCATCTTGTGTTATATTTGCTGATAATTGAATCCATGTATCATTCAGTAACTTGTAACTGCACTTCAAACCTGTAATGAGCTGAGTCGAACACATATCAAGATACAACACATGTTTATTAAATCTACTTACAGCATAGATCTGCAGGACATTACATTTCCTAGCAGCTACTCGTACTAACTGGCATAGGCAAGCTCTTGATAATATGCGCTTTATGCCCATAATAGCGGAGCCACTACTAACATCACCGCGGAGGTCCGCTGGACTGGAGGGCGGCATCTCCGGCCTGGATCGATCGCCTCAGCGCAGAGGGAGAACAAGGAGGGAAGAGACGGAGACTAAGACTTTGCCTCCATCACAGTGAGGATGTGCTTGGTGAACTCACTGTGGTAGATGTTTAATTTGTGTTTATTGGATGTTTGGTTTTTATTGGTTCTGTGTATGACTGCAGGCAACATAATTTCGTTCAGACCGAAAGGTCTGAATGACAATAAAGGAATCTAATTCTAACAAGCACTATAATTGTCTGGTAGGAAATTGCCATCGGTGTCTAAGCATTATGGGTGGAACATTATAACACATTTGGGGAAGTTTGTAAAATTACACAAAATCACCGTATCTAATGGGAGGCCTGCAAACCCATGTGCGGTTTCCAACACTTCCCTACCATTTCGTGACCTCACTATCTCCATCGCAGGTGACCGACATCCACTATAAATCCACTGACCCATGGCTATCTAGACTACACTTCTTCCCACCCTGCTTCCTGTAAGGACACCATCTCCTACTCCCAATTCCTCCGTCTACGCCGCATCTGCTCCCAGGAAGAGGTGTTCCACACCAGGGCATCGGAGATGTCCTCATTCTTCATGGATCAGGGGTTCCCCTCCCCTACTATAGATGAGGCTCTCACCACGGTTGCTTCCATACCCCGTAACACTGCCCTCTCTCCCCATTCCCCCACTCGTAACAAGGGCAGTGTCCCCCTAGTCCTCACCTTCCACCCCACTAGCCGTCACATACAACAAATAATCCTCCGTCATTTTTGCAACCTCCAACATGACCCCACCACTCGCCACATCTTCCCATCTCCTCCCCTGTCTTCTTTCCGCAAAGACCGCTCTCTCCATAACTCCCTGGTCAATTTGTCCCTTCCTACCCGTACCACCCCTTCCCCGAGTACTTTCCCTTGCAACCGCAGGAAATGCTACACTCGTCGCTTTACCTACCCCCTTGACTCCATTCAAGGACCCAAGCAGTCGTTCCAGGTGCGCCAGAGGTTCACCTGCATCTCCTCCAACCTCATCTATTGCATCCGCTGCTCTAGATGTCAGCTGCTCTACATCGGTGAGACCAAGCGTAGGCTTGGCGATCGTTTCGCCGAACACCTCCGCTCGGTCCGCAATAGCCAACCTGATCTCCCGGTGGCTCAGCACTTCAACTCCCCCTCCCATTCCGAATCCGATCTTTCTGTCCTGTGCCTCCTCCATGGCCAGAGTGAGGACCACTGGAAATTGGAGGAGCAGCACCTCATATTTCGCTTGGGCAGTTTATACCCCAGCGGCATGAACATTGAATTCTCCAATTTCAGGTAGCCCTCACTGTCTCCTCCCCTTCTCAGCTCTCCCTCAGCCCTCTGGCTCCTCCTCTTCCTTTCCCCTTCCTGTCCCCCCCCCCTCCCCCACATCAGTCTGAAGAACGGTTAGCGGCCCCAAACATTGCCTATTTCCTTTGCACCATAGATGCATAGACACTGAGTTTCTCCAGCACTTTTGTCTAATTGTGAAGACATGTCCGACGTAAGTAACTTCTGGAACTCGAAACTTGCACTTCAGGGAACTGAGTTTGAGCTGAATGTCTTTGGAAAGAATACTTTCTTCAGATTGGCGTTATGTTCAGCCAAATCACGTGCGTAGACGAGATTGTCATCAACAATGATGGCGCGTAGGTACTCAGCAAACAATTGTTCCATCGTGCATTGGAAAACTTAGTTGACGGAGTTGATGCCAAAGGGCATTCTCAGAAATTTGTATCGGCCAAAGGGGGTGCCGAACGTAGTGAGATTGGACGAGTCTGGGTCCAGTGGAATCTGCCAAAACAAGCTCTTGGCATCCAGAATGGAGAATACTGATGCGTTGCCTATCTGAGCAGCAACTTCCTCTAATGTTCGCATAGGGTAGTGCGGGCGTTCGATGGCAGTGTTAAGATCTCTGGGGTTCATGCAGATACGGATCTCCTCCTTATTTTTCTTTGTCGTGACCACCATGGTGGAAACCCAGTCAGAATGGGTCAGTAACTTCGGCAATAACACCCATGGAGACCATCCATCCGCTTGAGTTCATTGTGAACTCTGTCATGCATGGCATGCAGAACACGATGTGGTGCTCGGACCACAGGAGTGATGTTGGGATCGACAACAATGTGGTATTTGATATGCAACTTGCCAAGCTTGTCATTGAACAGATCTTTGTATTGAGAGAGTACTTGCTGAGTGGGTCCATCAATGAGAAAGAGTTGATGGACGGCGTGGCCAAAGTGTACCAGGCCTAAATCGTGGCATGCATTGATACCGAGCAAAGTCTCTGAATCCCCCTTAACAATATAAAACTTTAAGGTACGGGTCTGTTTGTCCAAGAGGGTGTAGAACATCTCCCCCGTAAGCCCGAAGCGTGGCCGAGGCTTTTTCAATACGTTCAGCATTATGATCTTTTTTTAACTCTGATAACGAGATGACATTGCATTTCGCGCCAGTATCAATCTTTACAATCAAAGGCCTATTATTCACAAACATAGTTACCTCAGGGTCAAGTTGATTGTTAGACGAAGGGAGGAGAGAGTGGATGGCAGAACTGGTATCTGTACTTTCCGAGAGTGGAGCGGGGGATGCCAAGTCAGGCCCTTGGAAGTCATTAACAGCAAGCTCATGTTGTAGCAGGTGTAGGCTCGTCCTTGAAGCTGCTTAAGTCACATGAGAACGGCAGCATCGAGCAAAGTGGTTTAACTTCTTGCAGAAATTACAGGCTTTACCATAAGCAACGCAGAACTGTCGACCCGTAGCATGTAAATAGTCGCAATTTTGACATCGAACAGGCCTTGTACGGGTGTTACGAGAGGAAGAGTCTGTAGGATTAACACTATGCTGCAAACGGTGACCGGAGGGCACAGACTCAGTGTGGTAAGATGTCATCTCAGCAATCCAACAGGCATGCTCTGCTTGATTAAGGGTTAGGTCAGTATCACGAAGAAGTTCACCCCGCAACTTGCTATCAAGCATTCCTCCGACAAGTTTGTCATGGATGAGTTCATCGCACAGATCTCGAAATTGGCAGCATGCAGCCATGTGTTTTAAGTCACTAATAAAACGTTCAATCGGTTCATCAATCTGTTGCATACGAGCATAAAACTTGGTCCGTTCAATAATGTAGTTTGAGGGCAGTTCACACAACCGTCTGAACTTTGCAAGTAAGACAGCAGGGTCGTCTATCGTCTCAGCAGGCACCAGGACCTGACCATTAGCATCCAGAACAGCAGGCTCAAATGTGAAATTGTTGGCAGGATTCATTGCCTCGGGTCCCGCGAAGTTGAACAATACAGAAGTACGCACATCGAGGGGGTTGTTGCGATGAACGATGCAAGCATAATGCGCTCGAAAAGATGCCAGCGTTCAGCAATGTCAGAGTCAAAGATCAGAGGACTTGGACGGTGACACTATTTGCCATGATGCATATAGTAGGCACATAAACTAATTTAAAAAACAAAACCCAATAAACATGAACGCGGTGGGCAAGATTCACTCTCTGACACCATGTAATGAGCTGAGTCGAACACAGATCAAGATACAACACATGTTTATTTACTCTACTTACAGCATAGATCTGCAGGACATTACATTTCCTAGCAGATACTCGTACTAACTAGCGTAGGCAAGCTCTTGATAATATAAAGCGCATGACAGGCGGAGTCACTACTAACAAGCACTATAATTTGCTAGTAGGAAATAGCCAATCTACAAAACCTATCCTTCCTAGGATCTGAAACCCAGAAGTGAACACAGTGCTCCAGATGTGGACTCACCATTGTTCTGTGTGGTGTAACAAAGATTGGCCCTTTTGTATTCTAGATCAGAAACTCAAGACCTCCACTTTGATTATTTTTGTCATTTTCCTATCTCAGACATTTTCATAATCTATTTAGCTTATTTGTACCCGCACTATTTACATTGAAGTTTCCAGTTTGTCTTCATTTGAATTAAAGACAAAAAATAATTAAAGTTTTGCCTGACAGTGGAAACACTCAGCAGGTCAGACAACATCCATGGAATGAGATATAGAGATAATATTCCAGGTCAAAGACTCTTCATTAGAACTGTGAAATAGAGAAAACAAGTTAGCTTTAAGTAGCAGAGGCAGGTGGGTGATGGAAAAATGAAAGGAATATTTCTTATAAGATGCAATGGAGATAAGATGTAGATGAAGTTGCCAGATTAATAGGTTAATGAGGGCAGTTTGAGAGAGAGAACACAGAGAACTGGCAAATTCTGTTGAAAGTCACCAATCTTTAATATTGCCTGTTTTTCTCTCTTCACTAGTATATGACCTATCTTGAGGACTTCAGTTAATTCAATTTTTTTTCTATAGTTGCTGTAGGATCTATTCAGTGTTACCAGCATTTCTAGAATTTTATTTCATACTAGACCAAGTGGGACCCGTTGGGTCCCTGTCACACGGGAGGCCTGTGTGACATATTCCACCACTCACCCGTTACCCCAACACAAGCCGTCCCCCCAATGCAACATTCCACCACTCACCCATAGTCCCCACAGGAGGCATGGTCCCCCAACGCAACCCGTTCCCCAACGCAAATATTCCACCACTCACCCACAGTCCCCAACTTAGTCACCCTCCCTCATTTTAATATTTTGTTTAATTCTTTGCTATTATCAGGAGGCATTCCCTCAAAGAGGCCTGTGGATAACTGGAGACTCTCTCCCCAAATGAAGGTGAGCTTGAAGCTAAAACAAATGTAAATTTCAAATTGGGTATTGATCAAGGATCCAAGGCAGATAGACGGGTTGGATGGCGGTTGTGGCCTAATCAAATGACAGAAGAGACACTGGAGTTGCATGGCCTATATTTAATATCCTGTATTTAATATCTTCAGTGTAGGACATCTAATGTCAGAGGTCTGGTTTGAAGAATTTACTTCTGTTCGTCGTTAATTTTTCATTCCTCAGCTGGCATCCTCTGGCATCCTCCAACCAGGTCAATTGGCGAATGATCCAGACCCCTTCTGTTCAACCACCTTAAACATTGTTGCTTTAAATCATTCAGCAGAGAACTGCTGCAAATCTACAGGGCGAGTAGTCGGCTAAAGGCCCAGCGTCAGAGGTACATTGTCTCTGAGTGTGTGTGTGTGTGTGGCTGTTCACCACTGCCCTGTATTGTGTGGACTGGCGTTGAATGGATCTTGTCACGGGTGCATTCTTCTTGAGTGCGGAACGGCCAACTTTCTGCCCTTCCATTCGATGACGAAGCAGTTGCTTGTTCTGTTTGCAAGTGTACAGAGCTCAACCTGATCCAATTCTGTTTGGTGTGTTCCTCTTGCTCCACTCTGGAGCCCAACAGTGGGGCCTGGGGGTTATGCTGAATGGGAGAGGGGCTAAGCAGAAACCTGGGCTCCACACTGCAGGAACACAGTGGAACCCATTGACTGGTACAGAGGAGGGCCCACCTCTGGAGTCATGGTGGGAGGCAGTGGCTTCAGTAGCCTCGACCAAGTTGTCCTCGTCAGACGCTCTGCTTCAGATAGAATGGCCTCTTCTGTTTGCTGTCGGTGACGGTGGACACCTCCAGCGAGGTGCAGGTGTTCAAGCGGAAGTTTTGGCTGGACATGGTGCTGCTGCCCTGCTTCCTGTTGCGGGTCAACAGGTTGCTCAGGTGGAGGCGGAACTTGTTGTGGAGGGAGGCGTAGATGAAGGGGTTGTAACAGGTGGAGCTCATGGCAACCAGGTGGCACGACACCTGGATCACCTCCAGGTAGGTCTTGTCGAAGATGCTCTTGTCAATGTCCCAGATCAGGTTGACCGTCTGCAGGGGCATCCAGCAGAGTGCAAAGCAGAGGACGGAGATGAGGAGCATGCAAAAGGCCCTCCTCTTCTTCCTTGACCACTTGTCATGGCTGTGCAAGTCCGCTCCCGGAACCTTCCTCCTCTTCAGGTGGTACGTGATGGCGCAGTAGGAGATGGAAACAGCACCAACTGGGAGCATGTAGAACAGCAGGAACACCATGCAGGAGTACAGTAGACCTTGATGCTCCCGTCTGTCCCAAAGCTCCTCGCAGATGATCATGTTGATCCCCAGATGGTTGATCTTTATATATTGGGTGTGCAGGGGAGTTGGCATCGAAATTCCAATGGAGACCAACCAGATCAATGCAATGACGTAGGCACAGGAGCGCGGTCTAATCCTGCGGTGGACTGGATACACCACCACCACATACCTATCCACGGCAATGGCCGTGAGGGATAAGACAGACACAAAGACGGTGGTGGACTGCATCAGCTTGATGAAGTAGCACATGAAGATCCCAAAGAGCCAGCCCTGGCTGGCGAAGGCGTAGGATGCCGTCATGGGCACGCAGAAGATGCACATCACCAGGTCGGAGGCGGCCAGGTTGCCGATGAGGAAGTTGGTGGTGGTGTGGAGCTTCTTGGTGGAGATGATGTGAGCCAGGAGGAGGAGGTTCCCACCGCATGCCACCAGCACCAGCGCCGCATAGAGCAGAATGAAGAAAGGCTTCAGCTTCAAGAGCAGGCAAGTGCCCGGGAACGAGGGGGACACTGTCACATTGCACATCGAACCGTTGAGGGCCACCTGCCAGACGCCAGATTCATTCGCAGTCATCACCGGCTCACCTGTGTGGAAAACACAGAACAAATCATATACCATCAAGCGCTCACTAATCCCACACATTTACCCACATTTCTTGCTTCCTTATTTCCACCCTTCTGCTGCTTTTCAAGATGAGAAACGATCTCTCTATCAGCATTTTTCCAAGTGATGTATTTTACTCATTTTGTGGAGGTAGGCATGCTGGGCAATATGGGCAATAATTGCCCACCTCTGGGCACCTTAAGCAGGTGGTGGTGAGCTACCACCTTTGAACCAGAGCCGGGCGAATGGTGAAGGAGCTCCCATGGAGTGGTTGGGTCAGCAGTGACACTGAATCAATGAAAATAATCGAGGCAGAAAAATGGTAGAGATGCTGCCTCGTGCGCCAGAGATGTAGGTTCGATCCTGACCTCGGGTGCTGTCTCTGTGGACTTTGCACAATCTCCCTGTAATCGTCTGCGTATTCCAAAGGTGTGTAGGTTTGTAGGTCAATTGACTTGGTAATTTGCTCCTAATGCAGAGGGAGTGGATGAGAAAGTGGGATAACATTGATCTAGTGTGAACTAGTCAATGATGGCTGAAGGACTGTATCTCGAAACTAAATTTGCCGGGACCAACTCATCCATGAATACGTTGACACCTGCTGACCTTGGCTTTGTAGGAGGTAGACGTCTGTGAAGTTTCTTATTTTTCTGGCTCACAATGTTCGAAACAAACAAACACGCCCCGTGTTCTTTGAGGTAATTTGAAGGACCTGAGTGGGAAGCTCTTCATTCAATTAATATTAATCCGTACACCACATTGAAGCGTGCACAGAGAGAATGTTGAGCAAACAACACTGATTAAACAATGGTTTATTATCACTTTATTACCAACTTGAAAGAGCAGCAGTAAACATTGTGCAAATTAGTCGACCTTTTGGCATCAACTTCAAGCAAGTGCTTCTGACACTGATTTATTTCAACTGGTTATACTTTCGAAGTATTGGGTTAAAAGTTGGGATCTGATCTGAGCATTTTAATATTAAAAGGCGTAGATATGGAGAAATAATTTCCTTATGGTGGGCCGTTAAATCAAGAAAGAGTGAGTTTAAACTTAAGATTAGTTTTAAACTGGTCAGGTAACACCACAACACACATGCGTGCACACACACCCACACGCATGCACACACACACACATACACACACAATCACATGCGCACATGCAGACACATGTGCGAGCATGTGCGCACACGCATGCACACATGCACACTCATGTGTACACACACACATTCGCATGCACACACACACACATACAAACTCACACACACATGCACACACACACACGCACACACACACACACACACACACACACACACACACACACACACACACACACACACACACACACACACACACACACGCGCACGCACACACACACACACACACACAAACAGAAATAGTGATTGTAGACGTGTACAAATAACATGTCCAAGACCTGTCGGATGCTGTGGGACATCAAATACATTTAAGAATGAAATCAATGGCCTAATGTGGGAGATGGTAAAGTGTGGGGCATCTGGTAATGCAGAAGAGAAACAGATCCCCAGTAATCCGAGTGAAACATGGAACAGCTCTTGGGCCTGTTGCCATTGTTACGGTTCTTATACTCCAAATGCTGATCTGTGTGAGCGAGAGAGTTCACTTCCCTGTAAAACGAACACACAAATTAGAAGCAGGAGTAAGCCATTTGATGTAAGTGTAACCTCAGCTTCACATTCTTGTCTACTCCTGGACACCTTCTTAACTATCATGAGTCTATGCCTTAAATATATTCAAAGAATCTGCTCACACTACCCTTGGAGAAAGAGAGTTCTAAACACTCAGAAACATCACCTATTCCTTTTCTCCAGAGATGCTGCCTGACCTACAGAGTACTCCAGCATTTTGTGTCTACCTTTGGTCTCTTCTTCTTGCGTATGGCGTGCACAGCCTAAAGTTGTAGGTCAACTTGTTGTATTTGATCTTGTTTGTGCATGTCAGGTTGATTGCATTAGTCGAAACAAGGTTGCAATCTCCCACCCCTCTACCTTTGGTGTAAACCAGCAGCTGCAGTTTGTTCCTAAACATTTTATCTGCTCCATTGCAAAATATCCTCAAGGTATGCCTGCTTTGCTGAAGAATGGTCTCGACCTGAGACGTCACCTATTCCTGTTCTCCAGAGATGCTGCCTGACCCACTGAGTTACTCCAGCATGTTGAATAAATTGCCTTATCTCTGTCTAAAAATGGGCAACCATTATTTTTAAACATTTCGCTTGTGGGCATTTTAGAAGCTTTCCCCAAAATGTTATCGCGGTTGTAGTTGAATGATGGTGACTGGAACTTCGAAATGGGTCAGTCACAGGATGCGATGGATAGGGATGGATAGAGAGAAATACCTCCCAATGCTGCAGAAGTCCAGACATGGTATCATCATCTTAAGGGCCTGTCCCACGAGCATGCGATCTGCATGAAGCAAGTGCGACCAAACCGGAAGCGGGGCCGCGCGGAGGTCGAGTGAGTGACGTGAAGTTCGAGCGAAGTCCGCGGGACGTTCGCGCGTGACGTACGGCGTCAAGATGCTGCGTACTGCGTCGAGACGCTGTGCACGCCCGTCGAGGCGGTGTATACGGCGTTGAAGGGGCTGCAGGCCGGCAGGCCGTTGCCGCGCGGAATTTTTGAACACAGCCAGTTTTTCGGAGCCCTACGTGATGTCGGGACCAGCTCCGCACAACTCCATACGGCTCCGGCGATCGAAGTGGGACCGGCTCCGCGAGGCCGTACGGCTCAAGCGACCACGTTAGGTCGCGCTTGCCGCATGGAGTCGCATGCTCGTGGGACAGGCCCTTTAATGCAAGAGCTGGGATAATCAAGGCTAACGTCAGGAAGATGTGTGGTTAGGAACCCCAACCTTTTCGGGGGGTGTGAGGTGTTCATGGCCATTGACAATATCAAAAGATATAATGATAGCCTTTTATGGGTTAAAAGCATTAATACTTAATGGAGTTGATAAATAGATCAGCTATGACGCAATCATATCTAAATTACAGGCTTAACAGACGGCATGTAGTCCTGCACTTATGTGTGGGTGTGAGGAACTGTGGTAAATGTAAAGATCTTGATCGAAACACAGAATGAAAGTGAAAGTTGGTCCCTTAAGCTGCCGCGTTTGACATCAGAATGATTCATAAAGGTTCTGCGGTCATGTGGAGGGGCATTTACAATGTGCTGTTTCTCACAATGCTTTTGGTCCCCAGCATTGGATAGCACCTGATGGACGGCTCCAGTAAAATCACATCAATCTTCATCATAGACAAAAGCCAGGCTATACGAACTTCAAGGCATATGCAAATGTACAAAGATAAACAATACTTAATACAATGAGAAGGTTGCACCATCCTTTTATTGTTCATTTTTTAAATTTAAAATAGCTTCAAAACAAATGCTAATTTAAACTGCGATTTTCTAGATTAATTACATGTTGGTTAATCAGCACTGATTTTCCTATCATTTGTGTTCATCTCCATGATGAAACTACTTCACTGAGACTGCATCAGCCCCATCAAAATATAACAGTCAGTTTATTTTACAGATACAGCATGGAAATAGGCCCTTCAGCCCACCGAGTTCACACCAGTTCTATGTTATCCCACTCTCCCATGTTCCCTACCCACCAGGGGCAATTTTACAGAGGTCAATTAGCCTACAAACCTGCACATCTTTGGGATGTGGGAGGAAACCGGAGCACCTGGAGGAAACCCACACTGTCACAGGGAGAACGAGCAAACTTCACACAGACAGCAGCCAAGGTCGGGATCGAACCCAGGTCTCTAGCACCATGAGGCAGCAGATCTACCCACTGTGCCACCGCTGGAGAACTGTTCAATATGAAACAGTCATGGTGCTACCTATAGGGTGATATGTTAGCCCTGGTCTTGCAAGGAGCTCTGTGAGGAATTGGTCGCTTCTCCACACATGATGCAGCAGATTCAACATTTCTGAGCAAGTATGCACAACTGCAGAAGTCCCAAGATATCCGTCAGCTGTTCACAGACGACTTTGCTACCAAGCTTGGTCACTGCATCCCATTCGGAGTGCTGTACCTGAGCACAAAGATGTACCAACCCCTTGCCCTGTGGACTCTGGTCAAACAAATTGCATCGTTAGACTCCCTGTGATACCAGTGGAGGAGAGTGACTGCTCTACGATTATGGTAAGTGTTGGTATTGATTTTAAGCTTTCAATTATTTTAGTTAATCTCATTGATTTTAAGTGATTTTAGATTTTTTTTCCTTTTTTACCATTAAAAAAAGACACATTTTTCCACATGTTTAATCAACCTGAAACGTTCACATTGTTTTGACGTGATGAGTGAGAAATCTCGATCCCTTCCCTACGAAACTGTCGGGGCTGAGAATCAATGAGAACTCAATCAGTGGAGGGAAGAGGAGGTCCGGTACTGGAGAGTCATCATCAGAGGAAAGCTGAGAGGATTTACTCAGCAGGCTGGGCTGCCACAAGTTGAGTTACGGAAAAACGGAGGAGCAACCAAATTGAAATCTATGAGTTATGCAAAACTTGGATGGGTACATATCTTGCATCCATGTTGAAGGCCATAGAATTGAGAGAATCCATTGCAAAACCCTCAAAGATCGTCTATATCCATCAAAATGATGGAAACACCCAACAGGTCAGACAGCATCTCTGGACAGAGAAACAGAATTAATATTTCTGGTTGCATTTGGGACCCTTCTCTGATACTGCTGAAAGGTCTTTAACCTCAAATGTTCCTCTCTCTACAGATGTTGCTTGACTTGCTGAGCATTTCCAGCAATTTATCTTTTCATTTCGGACCGCCACCATCTTCAGTTGTTTTTTTAACTTTCAACAGGGTATCACGGTTTTTTGACCCCAGAAAAGGTATCTGAAACTGAAGCTGATAAGTTGTGTCTACCTTGCGACAAATAACCAGACCAATGTACTGACAGGGGCTTGAAGAATTTGAAAATAAGTACATGGGATTCCTGAGGGACCAGCTTTAGATTCGTTCCATTTCTATTTCTAAAACCTAAGCTTTACAAGAGATAGAATTTCAGAGATCACAATTTAAAAATCAAAATTGCCAATAAACAGCAAATGACAGCTATGATCGGGAGAATGAAATTCAACAGACAGGAACGTAGACAATTTAATGCAGTTAGCTTAGAAGTGCTGCACTCCAGAAATAAATAGTGGCAGAGGTGTTGGAATCTAAATGATGCCACATGAGGTGGGTACAAGAGTTCAGTCTAATTGCAAGAAACTGCTGCTCAGCCTTCATTGCAGGGCAGATTGAGAAATAAATTAGGAAAGTATAAGCTTGTCTTTATGGAACACCTGGAGCTGCGGGCAAGGTGTTCAGTTCCTTCTCCGACAAATTAAAAAAAAACAGTTTTTCAAAGTGATTTTGGGGTGGCACAGTGGTGTAGCTGCCAGGGCTGCCTCCTCACAATTCCAGCAAACCCGGGTTCAATCATGGCCTCTAAAAGAGTCAGTGAAGATGACACGTTTTTCCCGTGTCCGTGTGGAATTCCTCCTGATGCTCCAGTTTTCTCCCACCTCCCAGAGCCGTGTGGCTGGCTGGAGACTGTAAATCACTTCTGGTGTGCTGTTGGATATTTCGATCAACTCCCTAGAGGTCAGGGTCAAACTTGATTGCTGGAGAATTACTTAGGGTTGGGGAGTGGGGTTCGCAGAAAATCCAGCCTCTCCCGCTCCATTTAGAGTTTTATTGCCAAAGTGCTCAACCTCACACATCCCCATGTTAAACTCTGTTTGCCACTCTTTGACCCGTTCATTCATCTGGTGCCTCTGATGAGGCCCTGAGTCCCCCCTTCGATTCCTGCCCTTCCCACACCTTTTCTTAAGAAATAGATAGATGTTTAGATCTAGTAATTGAATTTTGTAATTAGCTACAATTGGGTAACTAACTAATGATATGCTTTAATTTCAGGTCATCCAAGTAAGATTGTTTCATATTAGTTTCAGAATGCTTCAATCTATAATAACTGAAATTTTCATTCAGTTCTCTTAATTAAAAAAAAAGTTATGGGCTTTTGACAGTCCTTGATCACAGCTTTTGTGTTAAGTCAATGGAAAAGCAAGATGCTAATTTCCGAGTATGAAAATGGTCATAACTTTTTTAATACTGAAGATATGAAAGTGAATTAGGCGTCAAATTAAACTTTTTTAATGCTTTATCTGATGGGATAAATTGCAGACTTGATTATTAAAATCTCAAAATTTAGTAACATTGCTAGTATGAGCAGAGTGTGAATCTGATGCAGACTGGATGACTCAAGATGACAAAGCTAGAGTGCGTTGGATGGGGAATTGTACAGTCCGAGAGTATTTGATGGAATTGATTTTGGAAAAGAGAGTTAGGCTGAGACTGACATAGGCAGAAAACGCTTTGACTTGGGTCAGGATGTGCCCAACTGGGACTGTCGCAGCTTGGGAGTTATCCAACCAAAATGCATTCTATTTCACAGTGGCTGAGTCTCACATGTACTTGTTCCTGGAGAGACTGCTGAACTTAATAACAAATGCTGCACTGTTGTCTGGCTATAGACTGTGAAGTCTCTGCCACTGTTAGATCACACCAGATCCAAACATAAATAAAACCAACATAAAACATCATCGACTGACTTTTGGTGAATCCGTAAATGATTGTGATTTAACAAACATTAAGAATAGATGCAGACTCCACAAGCCAAGCCACTTAAAACAAAAAGATTTACACTGTAACAAACAAGTTGAATGGTAAATGTACAAATGCATACAATTTGAATAATCATTTTTTTTTGTTACTGTATTAAAACATTGGTAGAGCAAGAAAGCTTTTTTACCAACCTGTCAGATAGCTGGATATCTTAAAAGTGTCCTTTCTATGTCGGTAGCAGCGTTCAGCCCAGGTTAGTTGTACAGCTTCTCTATAGCGATTAAAGATGTAGAGAGGGAGAGAGCAGCTCAAGCTGCACAGTCTGATGGATAGCAGCACTGAGTCTGGAGAAGATGTGAGGACAGGCACCTTGCACAGGAATGGCTGAGATCACAGGATCCTCATACCAGTCGGATAAAGGCTGTGATCTTAGATTGTTTGCTGGAGTGGGTTTTATACAAAACGTGGAGCTGGAATTAATTTGATCCAGAATCTGGATCTGCAGTCAGTTTAATCCAAAAAGTGAACACAAAATGCTGAAGTAACTCAGCGAAACAGGCAGCATCTCTGGAGGGAAGGAATGGGTGACGTTTTGTGTCGAGACCTTTAATACGGGTTTATGGAGCCTGAATTATTAGAATCAGTTCCATACAAACTTACAGTGATTGTCAAAAATAGGAAATACATATCAAATGAATCGACCTTTTATTCATCTTCCGAGGCTTTTATTTCCATGTCCTGACTAGTTCATTTTTATAAAGTCCAGTCGATTTTTATAATAAATACTAAGTATCACAGAATGAATTCCTGCTCACGTCAGGTAATGTGTGCTTTTTATATTGCTGCCCACGAGGGGTGCAAATGTGTGGATGGGACTTTCATGTCACTGACTGAAGACATAACAACACCATGGATAATTATATCCAGTGGCTAGACTGCGGAGGCAATGTTTTGTAATGTACGAACTGCCTCCGCAAAATATTACCAAAAATACTGTGCATGGAAATAATGACAACTGCATTTGCCATCAGTGGATCTGTTTTTCCAAACTATCAAAAGCCTCATCTAGCTAGAAGGCTGGAAATGGCACAACATTCTGAACTGGGTTAACGGGTGACAAGAGATGCCTCTCCACAGACTTCAGGGAGTGGAATGGCTGCAAGCACTGGTCAGTATTTTATTATTGAGTTGTGTCAATTTTTCAGATAATTTCACATTTCTCAACATATTATCGTTTGTGAATGATTTTGTATGAAAAGTTCAGATTGTTTGCTTCTCATGGAAGTTGTTGAATCTCTGGAGTTCCCTCCACTGGAAGGTCGTGAAGAGTGATCATCAAGGATACATTTTTGAAAGATCAGGGAATTGCGGGCAATGGAGAACTGGCAGAAGTAATGAGGGCTAGTGTGTGGGAAGGAATTGCACTTGCTGGTTTAAACCGAAGATGGACACAAAATGCTGGAGTAACTCAACGGGACAGAAAACTGAATGAAAATGGGATAACAACCTGAACAGGTAATCTTTCCAAGGTTAGGGAGTGGTAGAGTGGCTCTAATTTGGGACACATTCGATGGACCTATTGTCTCCTTGCATGCTCTATGGTTCTGCATTTCCCATCCATCTATCCACATCCATCCATATCCATATATCATCATATCATATACCTATTAAAAGTCTGATCATGTATGTGTGTGTATTTATTTGTTTGTGTATAATCAGATCTTCTCGAAAAAACGACGCACTAGCAGTAAAGTTTTCACATATTCCGATAGATTTATCCCCCGGAGTCCGAAGTCGCCTTATCTGAAAATTTCGAGCTTTATTTCTCGAGTTATTTATGAAAATGTTCACAAATCTGGAATAACTGAAAATAAATTAGATGGTCTCGCTGATGACATCACAATGGTTCTGCTCCGCGCGGCCTGCTGCAACAGTGTTCCATGCGCTGCAAGTAACATCCTCTCTCCCCCCTCATCCCCCTCCCTCCCCCCTCTCTCCCCCCCTCCACTTCTCTCTCTGTTTCTGCCCCTCTCTCTCTCTGTCCCTCTCTCTCTGTCTCTGCCCCTCTCTCTCTGTAACTGCCCGCTCTCTCTCTGCCCTCTCTACCCCCCTCACTCTTCCTCTCCAGACATGCCTGTGAGTTGGGGGCTATGTCTGAGTGGATAGGGCAGGGATGGGGTAAAAGGAGCAATTGAATAATATTAATATAATATCAAGGGGGTGGTTAGTGTGTGTTGGGGGGGGTGGTGGTTATTGTGTGTGTTGGGGTGGTTAGTGTGTATGTGACGCCGCTGGCCGCCCTCCCCCCCCCCCCCCGCCACAATCAAGCATTGAGGGGACGGGGCCCAACGGGTCCCCCTTGGTCTAGTTAACTATTAAAACTCTGATCTTTGATGTGTCTGTGGTGTGTATGTGTTTGTGTGTAATCACATCTTCTCGAAAAAACGATGCGCTAACGGTAGAATTTTTACATATTCCGATAGAGATTTATCCCGTGGAGTCCAAAGTCGTCTTATCTGAAAAATTAATGCATTATTTCTCGAGTTATTAATCAAAATGTTCAAAAATCTTGAAAAAAATAACTGCTTATTCCCTGTGCTTACAGCTGTGACATCACACTGGGATTGTAGCCCTGCTCGCAACATTGTTGCTATCCAAGTACACAATACAATATACAATACAATACAATACGGTTTATTTGTCACATTGCACATAAGTGCAAGTGAAATGAATATGTCAGCAGCGGTACAATTATAAAGAACACACACAAAAACACAATAAAAATTTAACATAAACATAAACATCCACCACAGCATTCATCACTGTGGTGGAAGGCACACAATTTGGCCAGTCTTCCTCCATTTTCCCCCGTGGTCGGGACCTCAACCCTCCGCAGCCATTGCTGCGGGCAGCCAGATGGTAAGGACAAGGTACAAGTCCAGGTAAGTCCAGAGTCGGCTATTCCCCACCGGAGACCGCGGCTTTAAGTTGGAGTAGGCCGCAGGCCAGCGGTCGAAGATTTAAAGTCCCCGTTGCGCCGCAGTCAGAAGCACCGCAGACCGCAGGGCCGGCGGTCGAAGCTCCCCTCCAGGGGTGATGGTAAGTTCACGCCGGGCCCGCGGTAGAAGTTGGCCGCGGGCCGGCAGTGATGGCTTCTTCTTCCCCCCCGGGTCCCTCACGAGGGATCCCACGCCGCGCCAGCTGGAGCTGTGCAGACCGCGGCTTCAGACTGCCGGCTGCCCCGGGCCAGCGAAATGGAGCGCTCCCCTCCAGCGAGCCCCAGCGAGGGATCGCCCGCTCCACGTCGAGTCCACGCTGCGCCCGCCGCTGAAGCCCCGGGCGTGTCTCCGGGAAAGGCCGCCCGATCCTCGTTGTTAGGCCACAGGGGAGGCGACCTGGAAAAAGTCGCCTCTCCATGGAGGAGGCGGCCGAAACGGTTCCCCCTTACCCCCCCCCACAAAATCCCCCACACAAAACACACAAAGAAACATCAAAAACATACTTTAAAACATACTAAAAAAAATTTTAAATGTTGAAAAAACTAACGCGCTGCTGACAGGGCTGCCGCCATTGCAGCGCCCCCACCGACTGAGTCCTGCTAGCCCTAGCAAGTGCAAATGCATTTTTTGAAACCTAATGGGCCTGTCCACCTGTTTCCCAAGAGCTCTCCCCAGTTTAAAAAAAATCAAACTCGTGATAAGCACGTAGAATGTACGTAGCGGGTACGTCAGAGCTCGGGACGTCTCTTAGCGGCATGTAACGTCTCTTAACGGCAAATACTTGGGAAACGCGGTAAGCTCAGGAAGACTCGCAAAGATTTTTCAACATGTTGAAAAATGTCCATGAGAGCCCCGAGTACCTAGGAGCGGCTATTACCGTAATTCTCCAAGTTTGAATTAGGGGAAACTTGGGAGAACTCTTGAATTAGCTCGTACAGTGGGACAGCCCCATTAGAATCTGCACCAGCCTATTCAACCACCATCAGAACCTTGGTGTTATGGTAACTGCCACCCTGTTGTCATCATGTCAAGTGGACTACTGTATCTGTCGCTGTGTAAACCCACATAATTGTGCCCAAGATAGACACAAAAAGCTGTAGTAACCTAGCAGCAGAGGCAGCATCCCTGGAGAGAAGTAATGGGTGAGATTTCGAGTCGTGACTACTCTTCAGACTAGTCAGGAGAAAGGGAAACGTGCGATATAGATGATGACTAGACCAAGTGCAGACCTGATGGATGTGCTTCCCTCAACACAAGATTCCACTACTCACCCGTCCCTCCAAAGCAAGCCGTTCCCCCAAACGCAATATTGCACCACTCACGCATAGCCCAGAACTGCACAGACGTGGCTTATTTCTCCTCATCCCCCTGCACTCCCTCTTCAATCCCTAGAGAGGGAGGGGGTAGAGAGGGAGGGGTGATAGAGAGTAAGGGGTGGTAGAGAGTGCGGGGGATAGAGAGGGAGGGGCGCTAGAGAGGGAGGGGCGGTAGAGAGTGCGGGGGATAGAGAGGGAGGGGGAGCAGAGAGGGAGGGGTGGTAGAGAGGGAGTGGGGGTAGAGAGGGAGGGGGAGCAGAGAGGGAGGGAGTTGAGAGGAAGAGGAAGGGAATAGAAAGGGAGGGGAGGGGTAGAGAGGGGGGGGGACGGATTGGTAGAGAGGAAGAGGGGGAGGGAGGGAGAGATAACGAGGGAGGATGGTAGAGAGGGTGGGAGTGAGGGTGGGAGGGAGATAGGGAGGGGTGCATCTCCCTCCACCACCCCTCCCCATCTCCCTCCTCCACACACCCCCATCTCCCTCTACCACCACCCTCCCCACCCCATCTCCCTCCTCCTCATTTCCCTCATCCTCCTCCCCTCACTCCCATTCCCTGTTGCAGGACCTATCCAGGTTGTAGAGGAGCGCCAGGGCCTGGAACTCGGCCTGGTTCTTGTACTCTGCCCGGCCCTGGCTGTAGATTGCAGCCGTCAGCTCGGCCGCCGCCTGGGCTCCAGTGTAGGCCCCGACTTCATCTCCGGGCTCGTCCCTGACCCCGGACCCATGCTCGTCCTTGGTTTCAGCGGCGGCTTCTTTTTCGGCCCCAGTCACGGATGTAGAGAGATAAAGAACAATGAATGAAAGATATGAACAAAAGGGCCCAAGACTGGGTAATTGGGACCCCCGTGCCTGTCACCAAATAAACTGGACTGTAATTGTCATTGAGCAAACTGATGCCACTGTGCCCTTGAACCAAAATAAACTGGACCATAGCATCCACCACAGAGCAAATGAATACCACCTTGAGATGTGTAAAGTAATGTCACCGTGCCAACCACTGAGTAAATTGATATCACCATGAGTGTGTACCAAGTAAACTGGTTTATTATGCCTCTCACCAAGGAAACTAGTACCAATGTGGTTCACCAGACTGATTCCTGGAATGGCAGAACTTTCATATGAAGAAAGACTGGATAGACTCGGCTTGTACATGCTAGAATTTAGAAGATTGAGGGGGGATCTTATAGAAACGTACAAAATTCTTAAGGGGTTGGACAGGCTAGACGCAGGAAGATTATTCCCAATGTTGGGGAAGTCCAGAACTAGTGGTCACAGTTTAAGGATAAGAGGGAAGTCTTTTAGGACTGAGATGAGAAAATCATTTTTAACACAGAGAGTGGTGAATCTCTGGAACTCTCTGCCACAGATGGTAGTTGAGGCCAGTTCATTGGCTATATTTAAGAGGGAGTTAGATGTGGCCCTTGTGGCTAAAGGGATCAGGGTGTATGGAGAGAAGACAGGGATGGGATACTGAGTTGGATGATCAGCCATGATCATTTTGAATGGCGGTACAGGCTCGAAGGGCTGAATGGCCTACTCCTGCACGTATTTTCTATGTTTCTATGAAGCAAGTACGATTGTGCCCATAAGCTGAGTAAACAAGTACCATTGTGCTCTTCAAGGAGAGGGCCCATCGCGATGGATGCCAAGGGAAGAGGGGATAAGGTGTGGTGACCATGCAATCAAGTAAAAAGATTTAATTTCAATATAACTTCTACAATGTATTTTGAGAAAAGAATCATGCTTGGTTATAAGGCCAGCAATCAGAATAGACACCAGTAAACTCTCAGATTGACAACGGAATGAAGGCCTACTTCATATGACAGGCGTAACAGATCTAGAAATATAGAAACATAGATAATAGGTGCAGGGGTAGGTCATTCGGCCCTTCAGCCAGCACCATCATTCAATATGATCATGGCTGATCATCCAAAATCACTACCCCGTTCCTGCTTTCTCCCCATATCCCCTGATTCCATTAGTCCTAAGAGCTATATCTAATGCTCTCTTGAAAACATCCAGTGAATTGGCCTCCACTGCCTTCTGTGGTAGAGAATTCCACATATTCACAACTCTCTGTGTGAAAAAGTCCTAGCACAATCTGAGTATAAGGCACTCTTCTGATTTTGAACACTTAATCTCAACAGGGATTTTTGTCTGGATCATGGCATTATATATTATACCCTTTGATTAAACCTAATTCTTAACCCCCTTCCCTCCTTTCAGAATCTATTTAAAATCTGAGGCAGCCACATTATCTCTTCCTTGTCAAATTTTCTCAGCTTTTGAAGTGGGAAACCACAAAATTATTCATTTGGTCTACATAGATTACCCAAGCTGATTTGAACCAGTATTTTGAAATTATGATTTTAATTGCCTTGTAACAAGCATTCAGTGTACATGAATCACATTATGAGGGAATTAATAGATCATGTCGGAAACTCAGCATTACAGCAGCTCTCATCTGTCTGTATGTAAATGTAACATTTAAGCAGAGTACTTATTCCACTCCCACGGAATAACAAACACGGCACGTCATCACACACTCATTCTCTCTGGTAACTGCATAACCACTTTAATTTGTATAACCAAATATCGTTGAGATTCCACTGTTAGATTATCCAGGTTGAAGGGTTAGGTTCCTCTGAAACTGAACTCTCCACCCCCCCCCCCCCCCCCCCACAACATAATCGTTGCAGCTAGTCCAGTGTTTTAGTGAATAGTAATGATTGGATAAAGCAGCATTTGGGCCATTATTCAGTAAGAACAACTGATTAAAAAAAAACTCCTAGGTCAGAAGAACTTGTACCAATTCCCTATAGGGTGTGGGTGCATGTACTACCTTGCCTCTCATTAGCCAGAGCATAGAGAAAACCAAAAAAAACATTGTGGTATTCTCAAAATCTGTAAATGAATCTCCAGTAAATGAATCACTCAATCGAGAGTGATCGGCTTGCACTGTTCACATTGTGAGGAATGATGCATAATTTATATCTGTATAAATAGATTGCAATATATTGGAATTTCCCAACTGAACACTTCCTATGAAGAGATGGGGAATAAAGGTGGAAGAATTTCTCCCCAACTGAGGCTAAATTAAGACTGAAATGAAAATGTGAATACAAAGTGTTATCAAATCCTCTTGCTATTTTCAGTGATAACATAGTCCTGAGGAATAGAATCATAGGAATATATTGCATGGAAACAGGCCCTTTGGCCCAACATGACCATGATGATCATGTTGCCTAACCATTTTCCCTTCCCGTATCCCTCAAAACCATTTCTATCCATGTATCGATCCATGGATATTCCATTTCTATCCCTGATGGCAAAAGGGCAGTCGGAGCAGCATATCTGTCGAATCATAATCATAATAATAATCATAATCTTACTTTATTGGTAAGTATGCTTTGCAGCATACGAGGAATTTGATTTGCCATAGTTATACCATTAAAAAGCAACAAAACACATAAAATATATTTTAACATGAACATCAACCACAGTGACTCCTCCACATTCCTCATTGTGATGGAAAGCGAAAAAAAGGTCATTCTCTTCCCTTCTTTGTTCTCTTGTAGTCGGGGGGCTCGAGCCTTCCGTTGACGGGACGATCATGACTCCTGTAGCTGGCGGCGTTTGGGCCCTCCGCGTCGGGGCGATCAAGCTCCTGCATTGGAGGGGAATATCGGCTCTGACCCCAGGTCGGGGATGGCCAAACCTTCTGCATTGTTTGGAGCTTCCCGACATCGGTCTCTACTCCAGACTGCGAGCTTCTCGATGGTGAAATCCGCAGGCCACGGTTGGAGCGTCAATCCCAGGCAAGGGATCGGTTCCGATGGTAAGTCCACGTCCCCGCGGCGGGGATCAAAGTCAATCTCGAGCAAAGCTTCCAGCTCCATTATGTTACGCCGCAGTGCGACTGGTGATACAATCCGGAAAACAATCGCATCTCCAGCAAGGTAAGAGATTGAAAAGGTTTCCCCCGACCTCCCACATAAAACAAACCAGAGAACATTAACACAAACTTTTAAAACACAATAAAAAAAAATTTTAAAGATGAAAAGACAGATACACTGTTGGGGAGTGCCTTTGTACAGCGCTCCCTGGTGGTATTCGAATGCCGTTCTAAACTATCGATGCCTATACATATGCACCTCAGTTCCTCATTTAGACTTTAGAGATACAGTGTTGAAACAGGCCCTTCAGCCCACCGAGTCCACGCCGACCAGCGATCACCCCCTACACTAACACTATCCAACACACTAGGGACAATTTACAATTTACAGAAGCCAATTAACTTCCAAACCAGTACATCCTTGGATTGTGGGAGGAAACGGGAGTACCCAGAGAAACCACAGTTACAGGGAGAACACACAAACGCCTTACAACCAGCACCTGAAGTCAGGATTGAAAAGTGTCTCTGGTGCTGGAAGGCAGCAACCCCACGCCCTATGATGTTTAATGTCTTTACCTAACAAGAATGCTCAATCTTTAAGCTGTTTCAATATACTTTTTAGTATCAGCATTCAGTTACTAATTTCTTCAGTCCTTAAAGTTACAAATCAGATCCAAACATATCGCAGGTGCAGGAAATGGAAATTGGTTTTCATCAAGGGAAGCTGTTAATGAGTTGAAAATTGTTCAGTGTTAAACTTTAGTCTGGTCGCTTTCATCAAAATCACTCGAAGATAAGTGTCAATGAGTGGCCTTATGCAGCAGCACAGTGGTGTAGCTGCTATAGTCACTGCTTCACAGCACCAACAACCCAGGAGCTGTTTGTGCAGAGTTTGAAACACAGTGTTGCAGTGCTAATTTTATAGGTGCCGGAGCTGTCAAACAGGGGCGTCATTTCAGGTTTTGCTTGGGGCGGGGGGGTTCAAGCCAAGAGGATCAAACAAGATTACAGCCTCTCACTACATCCTGGTGTATAACTAGTACAATAAGATATATCATACTTAATTTAATAATATGACAAAATATTGCAAAGTTGCACTCGTTAATTATCATGAAATATAATTATCAAGCAAGTAAAGAAAAAGACGGTAATCGTGTGTTTTCACCAACTCACCCTGACTCTCCCGCAGCTCTGGGCCTTCACACACACACTCACACCCACCCACACCCTACACACTCACACGCACACGCACACACTCACACCCACACACACTTCACACACACACACACACACACACACACACGCACACACTCACACCCACATACACAGTCACTTACCCACTCACTCACACACTCACACACTACTCACTCACTCACTTCACTCACTCACTCACTCACTCACTCACTCACTCACTCACTCACTCACTCACTCACTCACTCACCCACTCACTTACACACACTCACAACTATACCAGTTGCACAACAATGTTGAAGTTGCTGTCAACATAATTTTTCCGTTATGTTGACTTGCTTAGTCTATGTTCCTCTGTGTATTTCTCTAAAAAACCTCTGAGAGGTTTGTTTTACAATTTCCACAGTGGAATTCCAGCATCAATGAATGCCTTGCACAGATCACTCGAAAACTCAGATTTGCGACTGGAGCCAGCAGTAAATATAGTGAGGAGATAAGCTTGGGTATTTTGCTTGGGTAGTCTACACCCTAGAGAAGTCAACATTGGCTTCTCTAATTTTAGATCAACATCTGTCTTCTCCCTCCTCCCCTTCCCACAATTATGTTAACACGTTAATAATAAGATTAATATTAACGTGTTAACCTAGAAAACGTCATTGTAATCACAGTACAACTAAAGAAAATAGCACGACCTTTTAGCAAAAAACAGCATAAAAAGGCTGATTTAGGCATTCGATCATGAAAAAGGCTTTATCCTGGTGAAATAATCAAAAAAGGCATGAAAAGGCACATATAGCAAAATCCTGGCTCTAGTTATTATATATTATCCATTATGCTGCTGCAAAGAAGAATTTCTGTTATCGGCACTTAAACAAATGTGATTATCTGTCATAACTAAACACTGACTTTACCTCCCCCCTCGACTCCATTCAAGGACCCAAGCAGTCCTTCCAGGTGCGACAGAGGTTCACTGCATCTCCTCCAACCTCATCTATTGCATCTGCTGCTCTAGATGTCAGCTGATCTAAATCGGTGAGACCAAGCATAAGCTTGGCGATCGTTTCACCGAACACCTCCACTCAGTCCGCATTAACCAACCTGATCTCCCTATGGCTCAGCACTTCAACTCCCCCTCCCATTCCGAATCCGACCTTTCTGTCCTGGGCCTCCTCCATGGCCAGAGTGAGTACCACCGGAAATTGGAGGAGCAGCACCTCATATTCCGCTTGGGCAGTTTGCACCCTAGCTGCATAAACATTGACTTCTCCAATTTCTGGTAGCCCTTGCTGTCTCCTCCCCGTCTCAGCTCTCCCTCAGCCCTCGGGCTCCCCCGCTTCCTTTCTCCTTTCTTCTCCCCACCCTACATCAGTCTGAAGAAGTATTTTGGCCCGAAAGGTTGTCTATTTCCTTTGCTCCTTAGATGCTGCTGCACCCGTTGAGTTTCTCCAGCACTTTTGTCTACCTTCAATTTTCCAGCAACTGCTGTTCCTTCTTAAACACTGACTCTTGATTCTTGGAATGTGGGGAGAATTGGACAGGTTAAGGTAGAATTAGTGTAAAGATGGATACATTAGTCGGTGTGTACTCAGTGAGCTGAGGGGCTTGTTTCCATGCTATGTCTCACTACAACTCCATGCGTTCCACATGATAAATGGACAATTGAACCCACAACAAAGTATCAAACATACAGTACCTCTTCAATAGACTGAAGAATTCAGAAATTTAATGGGTAAATATTTTGTTTGCCAATGATAATAGTGATTCCAGAACAAAGGAGTTCAGACGGGTCAAATGCAGATAAAACATGACCTATGTGATTGTTGGAATTGTTGGAACTTGAGCAACCAAATAACCTCTTCCTTTCCTGTGCTCCATGACTGCTGGGACCAAAAACCGGTGGCACTTGTTGTAGACTGATCAACAATTTGAGGCTAATGTTTATTCGGTACATAGAACATAGTAGAGTATGGCCCAAGAACAGGCCCTTCGGCCCAGAATGTCTGTGCTGAACATGATTGCAAGCTAAATTAATCTCATTTTTTAGTTTAGTTGAGTTTAGTTTAGTTTAGTTTAGTTTAATTTGGAGGTACAGCGCAGAAACAGGCCCTTCGATCCACCCAGTCTGCACCAACCAGCAATCCCGCACATTAACACTATCCTACGCACACTAGGGATATTTTACAGTTATACAAAGCCAATTTACCTACATGGGAGGAAACCGAAGATCTCGGAGAAATCCCACGCGGTCCTGGGGAGAACATACAAACTTTGTACAGACAGCACCCATAGTCAGGATCGAACCAAGGTCTCAGACGCTGCAGGCGTTGTAAGGCAGCAACTCTACCTCTGCGCCACGCTGCCGCCTATTTTCGGGCCTAATTTCAGTACAATTGCATCAGTACAATTTCAGTATAATTGCATCAGTGTGCTGGGACCAGGAAAGATCTTCGGAAATATGCATATTGATACAAACAGGATTGTGGGTCCTCATCTTTCCCCTTCCAATGTCCACAATCAGTTCTTTGATTTTACTGATATTGAGAGCCAGGTTGTTCTGCTGCCACCATTTGGTCAATCGGTCGATCTCACTTCCATACTCTGACTCATCACCATCTGTAATTTGTCCAACAACAGTGGTGTCGTCGGCAAACCTAAATAAAAACCTGATGATGGAGATCACACTATGTGCGGCTACACAGTCATGAGTATAGTGATATTACCAGATATGATATTACCAGATAATGTTAAGGGATAATTATTGACCAGGATATCAGGAGTAACTATACCCTAGCATGTTCTTCAAAACAGTGCCACAAAAATATTTAACCTTCAACAGTGTGAACAGACGGTGCCCCACTTTAACATTCTATTTAAGTCAGATAAAAAGAGCACACTAACTCAGAGCATATAAAATGCAGTGTTTTTCTAAAAGTAAACAACAATTATTCATCAAGGAAGTAGAAGCATCAACGATTCTGATGGGAATGTGCATAATTCTGGTGCAATGTAAAAATGTGTGTGTGTGTCGTATATGAAGGTACAGTAGCTCATGTTCCCATATTCAGGAAGGATGGTAGGAATCAGCCAGGGGAGATTGATACACATATTCATGAGATATAGGCTGGTAAGGCTTACTTCAGTGGTAGAGGAACTATCAGAAAAAAAAACATTTATGATCACGTGGGCAGGCGTGATTTATGATCACGTGGGCAGGCGTGGACCGATTAGGAGGAGTCAACATTATGGGCAATCCTTCCAACACAAATGTGATAGGGTTTTTGAAGGAGGTTACTGAGAAACCCATGAAGTCAAGTTGTTACGTGGTATAGATGAACTTTAGCAAGGCTTTTGACAAGGTCCCATGTGATATGCTGGTCCAGATAGTTAGGGCACATGGAATCCAAGGTGCACAAAAAAGCTGGAGAAACTCAGCAGGTGCAGCAGCATCTATGGAGCGAAGGAAATAGGCAACGTTTCGGGCCGAAACCCTTCTTGACAAACTGGATCCAAAATTGGCTTGGTGATAGGAGGCCGAGGATAGTGTTGGTGGGTTGTTTATCTGACTGGAAGTCTGTAACCAATGGAGTACTGTAATATTTGGTGCTGGGACCTTTGTTGTTTGTCACACATAGATGATTTGGATGAAAATGTCTGTGGTCTGATAATTAACTTTGGTGATGACACAAAGACTGGTGGAGTTGTACATAGTAAGGATGATTGCTTCAGAGGGCATCAATCAGCTAGAAAATTGGGTGGAGGGCTACAGATGGGCTATTAAACCTAACCCTAATTCAGACAAGTGTGAGGGAATGCATTTTGGGTCATCTAGTACTGGTCAGACATATACAGTAAATAGAAACATAGAAACATAGTAAATAGGCGGTGTAGGCATTTAGGCCTTTCGAGCCTGCACCGCCATTCAATATGATCATGGCTGATCATCCAAAATCAGTACCCTGTTCAAGAAGGAACTGCAGATGCTGGAAGATCGAAGGTACACAAAAATGCTGGAGAAACTCAGCGGGTGCAGCAGCAGCTATGGAGCGAAGGAAATATGCGACGTTTCAGGCCGAAACCCTTCTTCAGACTGATCATCAGACTGCCTGTTCGGGCTTTTTCCCCATATCCCCATATTCCCTTGATTCCTTTAGCCCTAAAAAATAAATCTAACTCTCTCTTGAAAACGTCCAGTGAATTGGCCTCCACTGCCTTCTGTGGCAGAGAATTCCATAGATTCACAACTCTCTGGGTGAAAAAAGTTTTTCCTCATCTCAGTCCTAAATGGCCTACCCTTTATTCTTAAACTGTGACCCTTGGTTCTGGACTCCCCCAATATCGGGAACATTTTTCCTGCATCTACCCAGTCCAATCCTCTAAGAATTTTATATATTTCTATAAGATCACCTCTCATCATTCTAAATTCCAGCGAATACAAGTCCAGTCAACGCATTCTTTCATCATACATCAGTCCCGCCAACCCGGGAATTAACCTGTGAACCTATGCTGCACTCCCTCAATAGCAATAATGTCCTTCCTCAAATTAGGAGACCAAAATTGCACACAATACTCCAGGTCCGGTCTCACCAGCGCACGGTACAACTGCAGTAGGAATCCTCTTGCAATGTAGGCCAACGTTGGCTTTCTTCACTGCCTGCTGTATCTGCATGCTTACTTTCAGTGACTGATGTACAAGCACACCCAGGTCTCAGTGCACCTCCCCTTCTCCTAATCTGACACCATTCAGATAATAATCTGCCTTCCTATTCTTGCCACCAAAGTGGGAAACATCACATTTATCCACATTGTACTGCACCTCCCATGCTTCTGCCCACTCATCCAATCTATCCAAGTCACCCCGCAACCTCATAGCATCCTCTTCGCAGCTCACACTGCCACCCAGCTGTGTCATCTGCAAATTTAGATATGTTACATTTAATTCCCTCGTCTAAATCGTTAATATATATTGTAAACAACTGGGGTCCCAGCACCGAGCTTTGCGGCACCCCACTAGTCACTGCCTGCCATTCTGAAAAGGACCTGTTAATTCCTACTCTTTGCTTCCTGTTTGCCAACGGGTTCTTTATCCATGTCAAGACCCTACCTCCAATACCATGTGCTCTAATTTTGTACACTAATCTCTTGTGTGGGACCTTGTCAAAGGCTTTTTGAAAGTCCAGATACACCACATCCACTGGCTCTCCCTTATCCATTCAACTTGTTCCATCCTCAAAAAATTCCAAAAGATTAGTCAAGCATGATTTCCCTTTCATAAATCCATGCTGACTTTGACCGATCCCGTCACTGCTTTCCAAATGCGCCGCTAAAACATCTTTAATAATTGACTCCAGCATCTTCCCCACTACCGATGTAAGGTTAACTGGTCCATAATTCTTCATTTTCTCTCCTTTCTTAAAACGTGGAGTTACATTGGTTACCTTCCAATCCCCAGGAACTGATCCAGAGTCGAGAGAACATTGAATTGAATTGAATTGAATTGAATTGAATTGAATTGAATACATTTTATTAGCCAAATATGTATACATACAAGGAATTTGCCTTGGTGCAGCAAGTAATAACACAATATACAGTAGACAATTAAAAATAAAACATTATAATTTAAACATGTGAAGAATGAAATAAAATACCAGAGCAAAAGGAGGCTACAGACTTTTGGCTGTTGAGTTATTGCTCATGGAAACAAAGCTGTTTTTATGTCAGGCTGTGGTGGCTTTGACAGTCCAGAGTCGCCTTCCAGAGGGAAGTGCTTCAAAGAGTTTGTGGCCATGGTGCGAGAGGTCAGAGATGATCTTACTTGCTTGGTTCCTGGCCCTTGCAGTGTATAGATCACTGCAGTGGAAAATGATCACCAATGCGTCCACCGTCCCTCGTCAGCCATGGTTGAGCCGCCTTCCCAGTTTTATTTTTTTGTCAGACAGGGATGAACAATTTCTGGAGTTCATCCATGCAGTCTTTAAATCTTCGCCATTGCATTTCCACTGTTAACTCTTTAAGTATAATTTGCCAGTCTATCCTAGTCAATTCCCGTCTCATATCTTCAAAGTCTCCTTTATTCAAGTTCAGGGCCCTAGTCTCTGAATTAACCGTGTCACTCTACATTCTAATGCAGAATTCCACCATATTATGGTCACAGTTGCCCAAGGGGCCTTGCACAAGAAGATCGCTGACTAATCCTTCCTCAGTGAAGAAAGCTAATGGCATGTTGGCCTTCACAACGAGAAGAGTTGAGTATAGGAGCAAAGAGGTCCTTCTGCAGTTGTACAGGGCCCTGGTGAGACCACACCTGGAGCATTGTGTACAGTTTTGGTCTAATTTGAGGAAGGACATTCTTGCTATTGAGGGAGTGCAACGTAGGTTCACCAGGTTAATTCCCGGGATGGCGGGACTGTCATATGATGAAAGAATGGAGCGACTGGGCTTGTATTCACTGGAATTTAGAAGGATGAGAGGGCATCTCATGGAAACATATAAAATTATTAAGAGATTGGACACGCTAGATGCAGGAAAGATGTTCCCAATGTTGGGGGAGTCCAGAACCAGGGGCCACAGTTTCAGAATAAGGGGTAGGCCATTTAGAACTGAGATGAGAAAAAACGTTTTCGCACAGTTGTGAATTTGTGGAATTCTCTGCCTCAGAAGGCAGTGGAGGCCGATTCACTGGGTGCATTCAAAAAGAGAGTTAGATAGAGCTCTTAGGACTAGCGGAATCAAGGTGTATGGAGAGAAGGCAAGAACGGGGTACTGATTGTAGATGATCAGCCATAATCACGTTGAATGGCAGTGTTGGCTCCATCGGCCGAATGGCCTACTCCTGCACCTATTGTCTATGTATCTTTGTATTACACAACATCCAGTCTAGGATGGCCTGCTCTCCAGTCGATAGGCAGTGTGGAAGCATCGATTTACAGAAGAACCTTTGGGTGCAAGTTCATAGCTCACTGAAAATTGTGATTTTGAGGAATAGCGTGGTGAAGAAGGCATTTAGTTTGCATTCCATAGGCCGGGCATTGAGTATAAGAGTTGGGGCATCATGTTGCAGCTGTATAAGACATTGATTAGAGCACACTTACACATTGAATATTGTGTAGAATTCTGTGTATTATACTACAGGAAGGATATGGTAGCACTAGAAAGAATGCAGCAGAGTTTCACGGGGATGTTGCTTGGAATGGAGGGCTATAGTTACAACAAGAAGATGGAAAGGCTACGATTGATATCACTGGAACATAGGAGATTGATGGTGACCTCATAGACCATTTGTATATTATGAAGGGTTATAGATAGGGTAGGTAGTCTTTTTTTAGTCAAAGTCTTTTTTTTAAAGTTAGGGAGTATAAAACTAGAGGATATAGTTCTCAGGTGACAAAGGTAATATTTAAAAGAGATCTGAGGGGCAGATAGATACAATTCCAAAATTTAAATAATGTATAAAAAAGGAACATAGAACAGTACAGTACGGAAACGGACTTTCAGCACACAGTGTTTGTGTTAAACATGATGCCTAGCTGAACTGATCTGATCTACCTGCATATGATCAATATCTCCCAATTCGCTGCATTTCCATGTGTCTATCCAAAAGCCGCTTGAACACCACTATTGTGTCTGACTGCACCACCACCCCCAGCAATGCGCTCCGGGCACCCACCACCCTCTGTGTAAAAAAAACTTGCCCTGCACAACTCCATTAAACTTTTCCCCAATCACCTTGTTGCTATTGTGGCAGCCCCTGGTGGTTAGCCATGCATGGTGCGAACCGTCGGCTCTAGGGGTTGGGTCACGTGACTTGGTTTGGCGGGAGGCGTGAGTCGCGGGGCTCCCCTAGGGTATGCATAGGTTCGGGAACGGCCGTGCCCCTCGTTGTGGTTTTGGGAGCTATACTGTGTATAACGAATGAAGAATTCTTTGCTTGACAACTCGTGTCCCGCTTCATTGGTGACCCCGACGGTCCAAAATAGGCATTTTGGATCGCAATAATGGACGCTGCCAGCGCTCAACCGTTGCCGCCAACCAGGCCCAGCAAAACACAGTTGCACTTAAGCTGCCGGTCTTCTGAACCTTGCAGCCCCAGGTGTGGTTCCAGCAGACCAGGGCTAAATTCCACTTCCGCAGGATTACAGCCGACGACACCCGCTACTTCTATGTGGTCGGCGTGCTCGACCAGGAGACGGCCGATTGGTTAGTGCCTTATCTGCGCGAGCCGTCAGCAGCTAATAAATGCGAAGGCCTCAAGGCGCTGCTTCTCCGCACCTTCGGGCTCAGCTGCCTGGAGGGTGTGGCGCGGATCCTCCACATGGGAGGACTTGGCGACCGTAAGCCATCGATCCTCATGAGCGAAATGCTCATGATCATGAACGGCCACCTGCCTGCTTTTCGAGTACGTCTTCCTAGAGCAGTTGCCCGACAACATCCTTTTCGATGACCCCCTGCAGCTAGCGGAACGCGTCGACAAGCTGTGGCTGGCCAAGCGGTAGGGCAGAGGTTCGCTCGATCGGGAGTCTACTGCATCTTAGAAGGCACAGCGACCTAGGGCCACACCCACCGGGGGCTCAGCTGAGTCTCTTGTTCTGGGAGAAGCTGGTAAGAAGAAGTTGTGCTTCTACCACCAACGCTGGGATTCCGTGTCCCGCCAATGCCGCTTGCCCTGTTCGTTTCCGGGAAATGCCAGGGCCAGCCGCCAGTAATCACCTCGGCGGTCGGCCAGATAACCCCTTATATGCATGGGACTGGTGCTCAGGACCGATTCCTGGTGGACACAGGGGCGGAAGTCAGCATTTTGTCCCCGTCGGGGGTGGACACTCATTCTGGGAAGTCGGGGCCCTCTTTAACTGCCGCGAATGGCAGCACCATATGAACTTATGGCGTCCACATCATCCTGCTTTACATGGCCGTTCACCGTTGTAAACGTGTCCCAGCCATTGCTGGGCGCCGATTTCCTGCGGGCACAATCACTTTTAGTAGACGTGAGGTTCAATGCCTCGTTCGTCTTCCGATTTGGTTCTGTGCCTCTGGTTCTGGTGGGGGGGGTCCAGTGGCGGCCCCTGGTGGTTAGCCACGCATGGTGCGATCCCTCGGCTCAAGGGGTTGGGTCACATGACTTGGTTTGGTGGGGGGCGCTAGTCATGGGGCTCCCCTGGGGTATTTATAGGGTCGGGACCGCCCGTGCACCTTGTTGTTGTTTTGGGAGCTGTACTGTGTATCACAAATAAAGAATTCTTTGTTTGACAACTCGTGTCCCACTTCACTATGCCATCCAGTGATGGACATTTCCACACTGGGAAAAAGAGCCAAATGCAGATCTTAGTCTGTACGGACAGGTTGGGCCAAAAGGCTTGTTTCTGTGCTGTAAGATTCTATAACCCCACGACTTTAACTGGAGAGGAACTGGCAAAATCGGATTTTAAAAGTAGAAATTTCCCTTGACTAGACATGAATTTCCAATGCAATGAGTCAACTCACACTTTTCTAAATGCAAACAAATTGTCAGTGAATTGGATTGACGGAAATGTAGAAAATTCCATCTGTTATTGACACTGGGAGTATACAGAAACAAAAAGCTGTTTCCAGCATTTTGGATGTACACTAGACATATATCTGAGAATTACAACAAATGCTGTCATGATACGTGATTTTTAAAAGGCTTGCAGAATTTTCGGAAAAAAAATCTTTTGTATAACCATAGCTGACCCTTGTTCTACTGTCCTCTAAATAACAAAAATATATGGAATGTGCATCACCCAGTAGGATTCTTAAGGGAAAGGCTACCACTCCTCACCTAGCCCAATCAACGTGTCTTTCTAATTATTTCCCATTCACTTCAGCACCCAAGGTTCCCTTAAATGTATTCCCAATATTCCCCTCAGTCTCTCCGCATGATGCCAATTCACCCATTCTCTGGTAAGAGAGAGGTCACCTTGTTATTATTAGAACACTTCTTTTTTACCTATTACACGTGGGAGGAAGCCATTCGCTTCAATCCGATCAATGTCATTTCCTCCTCACTTTGATGTTACTCTGCATCTTATTCTCTCACACGCCAATCAACATGCAATTGATTCATTTTTGGCAATACCGGCCTGTAGACTAGTTAACTCACCGACTCATCTTTGAGATGAGGTTGGAAACCATAGCATCCAGAGGGACACATATGGAGCACGTGCAATCTCCACACAGACTGCGGTAGAGATCAGAATTGAATAACCTCTACCTCCATGTCAGCAAAACGAAAGAGCCGGTCATTGACTTCAGGAAGTAGTATGGCATATACCCAGTCTACATTAGGTGGTTGAGAGCATCAGGTTCCTAGGTGTAGGTATCATTAACAATTTGACATGGTTCAACCACATTGACACAGTGGCCAAGAAAGCACACCAATGTTTATACTTCCTCAGAAGCTTAAAGAATTCGGCTTATCTTTAAAAATTTTAGATAAAATGTTTCAAATTCAAATGTCAAATGTACTCAAATTCACTTGAACCATCTCCAACATCTCCCTATCTTTTCTTGATCTCAACGTCTCCATCACAGGAGACAGACTAGCAACTGACATCTAATATAAATCACAATAACCAACCTGATCTCCCAGTGGCTCAACACTTCCCCCCCCCCCCCCCCCCCCCCCCCCCCCATTCCGATTCACACCTTTCTGTCCTGGGCCTCCTCCATGGCCAAAGTGAGACCCATTGTAAATTGAAGGAGCAGCACCTCATATTTTGCTTGGGTAGTTTACACCCCAGCGGTATGAACATTGACTTATCCAATTTCAGGTAGTACCTGCTTTCTCCTTCTTTCCCCTCCCCTTCCCAGCTCTCCCACAGCCCAATGTCTCTACCTCTTCCTTTCTTCTTTCCCCCCCCCCCCCCCACCCCCACATCAGTCTGAAGAAGGGCCTCGACCTGAAACGTCGCCTATTTCTTCGCTCCATAGATGCTGCCCACCCGCTGAGTTTCTCCAGCACTTTTGTCTACTTGTGAAGACATGTCCTCTTCGAATATAAATCCACTTGTCTACCTTCTAATATAAATCCATTGACTCCCACAGCTATCTAGACTACACATCTTCCCACCCTGCTTCCTGTAAAGACTCTATCCCCTACTTCCAATTCCTCCGTCTACACCGCATGTGCACCCAAGATGAGGCGTTCCATACCAGAGATGTCCTCATTCTTTAGGGAGCAGGGGTTCCCCTCTTTCCTCACTAGGGTCTCCTCGATATCCCGCAGCTCCGCTCTTGCTCCCCCTCCCCCCATTTGTAACAAGGACAGAGTCTCCCTGGTCCTCACCTTCCACTCCATCAGCAGTCACATACAGCACATAATCCTCCAACATTTTTGCCACCTCCAATGGGATCCCACGACCAGCCACATCTTCCCATCTCCATCCCTTTCCGCAGAGACTGTTCCTTCCGCAAATCCTTGGTCAACTCATCAGGGCCTATGAGAGGGTGGGGGGGGGGGGGGGGGGGGGGGTGCAGGGAGTACATCGTACCTGGGCCCGGGGCCCAAAAGGGGGCCCGGGAGCCAAGGAGGACCGGGAATTTCCTGAAATCTCAGAAAATATATTTGCATATATTTGCATATATTTTGTGAAGACTAGCATTCACATTTTGTGTGTGCCTTCATAGTTTTATACATCGTAATTCGTAGAAATTATGATCCATTAAAAAGCGGGAAATTTTAATTAGCGAGTGTGTGGTCGGGGTAACCTAATTAAAAGAGGGGGAAGGGGAAGACCTATTATCACTGAGGTTCCCTGTAGGAGGAGGTTGAGTCGTGTCGGTGGAGGGACAGGTCTGGATTTGGGGTGTGTGTGTGTGTGTGTGAGCGTGCGTGCGTGTGTGTGCGTGTGCGTGTGTGTGTGGGTGTGTGTGTGTGTGTGTGTGTGTGTGTGTGTGTGGGTGGGTGTGTGTGTGTGAGTGAGTGAGTGTGAGTGAGTATGTGGGTGTGTGTCAGTGTGTGTGTGTGTATGTATGGGCAGGTGTGAGTGGGTGTGGGTTGGTGTGGACATGTGTGGTGTGGGTGCGGGTGTGTGTGAGTGTGTGTGTGAGTGTGTGTGTGGTGTGTGTGAGTGGGTGTGTGTGAGTGGGTGTGGTGTGTGAGTGTGTGTGAGTGTGAGTGAGTGAGTGGGTGAGTGTGTGTGAGTGAGTGAGTGTGTGGGTGTGGGTGTGTGAGTGAGTGGGTGCCAAACTTGACAGTGCTGGCCTTTTCAACATTTTTTTTATTTAACTCGCCTATAGAATTGGATGAAGAAACTGTTGGAAAATTCATCCCCGAACAAGGAGTAATCAATTGGGTAATCATGCACAGAATTTTGGGAAGGGGCAGATGCAGAAAATGAAAATGGAAAACAGAAAGAAAAAGTCATACAGGCGCATGTAGAAGTGAATTTGGAAGACGTGAGGAGTAATCATAATGTAGGCCTTGACATTGGATATAACTCAACCGAGTTTCCATCTCAAAAGGAAATAGAAAAGTATGTTACGAATGGTCACATCCCTCTGCCTAAGACATTCCCAAAAGACACCTGTAATCAGGTTTTCCCAGAAAGCATACTGAAATTTCAAAACACCAACAGAGAACTACATGTAAGAGACTGGCTTGTCTGGAGTCAACAGAAACAAGCATTATATTGCTTTCCATGTCGATTATTTTGACACAAGACAGTCAAGACTAGCACTTCTGCGTCCAAGTCTGCACTGGTATCTGCTGAAAGCTGGGATTCTAATGGGAAGTGGCGGAAACTTTCCTACAGGATCCCAAAACATGAAAAAGGCAATGGAAAGGCGCCTGCTGTCTGGGGCGGGAGTTGACGCCATCTTAGAAGCGTCAATCAAAACTGAAGCTGTGAAATGGTACAATCTTTTAAAGCGCATCTTTGATGTTGTACTCTTCTTGGGAGAACATGTTCTGGCACTTACTGGTTCATCCCATCGAATTAGTGTTTCAAACAACGGAAACTGTTTAGGACTCATTGAACTGCTCTCCAGGTGGGACCCCATCCTTCAGGAACATGTGCTAAGTGCAGACGAGTCACAGGAAAGGAGTGAGCAGCTTCAAGTTCATTATCTGTCTCCTGACTCTATTCCTATGAATTTATTGCAGAGTGCTCGAAACTTGAGAAACAACACATTTTGCTTGAGAGGCAATCTGTAAGGTACTTTGCAGTAATAGTAGATGCCACACCAGATTCCTCCTATATTGAACAAATAATATTTATTTTGGGATACGTACTTTTGAAAGAAACGCAGTATAAGAAAGATTTCTCAAGTTTGCAAGATGGTAGCAACAAAAGAGAGGAAGAAATTGCTCAGTTGATAACTGATATATTGAAAGAACATGCTATTCCTCTCAGTGATTGTCGAGCTCAAGCCTACGATAATGGGGCAAATAGACAATACACAATAGGCAATAGACAATAGGTGCGGGAGAAGGCCATTCGGTCCTTTGAGCCAGCACCGCCATTCAATATGATCATGGCTGATCATCCACAATCAGTACCCCGTTCCTGCCTTCCCCCCATATTTCCTGACTCCGCTATCTTTAAGAGCCCTATCTAACTCTCTCTTGAAAGTCTCCAGAGAACCAGCCGCCACTGTAGTTCTGAGGCAGAGAATTTCACAGACTCACAACTCTGTGTGAAAAAGTGTTTTCTCATCTCCGTTCTAAATGGCCTACCCCTTATTCTTAAACTATGGCCCCTGGTTCTGGACTACCCCATGGACTATCGGGGACATGTTTCCTGCCTCTAATGTGTCCAAACTCTTAATAATCTTATGTGTTTCAATAAGATACCCTCTCATCCTTCTAAATTCCAGAGTATACAAGCCCTCGTCGAGTGGCTTCTGTGCCTTCCAGGTTGAGGAGAATAGAGGCATGAACATCTGGAGCGGCAGCAGTGTGCGCTGCATGCACATACACAGTGAAATCTTCTTCAAAGATATGCCAAGGCTCGGCGAGGTTGCCATCAAACACTAACAGTATACAACTGGAAATCCATGTGGAATGAAGATAAATCGTTTGCTTCAAACCTAAAGATAGAAATAAAACTCTCTCTTAGATGTGGTGGAGTTGGACGCAAGAGGGCAAGGCCACATGATGAAAGCACACCTGATGCTGACGGAGGAAATTAATAACACTGATGTTACACCAGAAGAGGCCTACTTCAGAAAGTGTGTGTTTTAGGTTTTGATACACAATGTCATAGCAGAATTAACAGTCCGCTTCAATGCTGTTAAGCAGTTTGCAGAACTATTTTTTTTGTGGAAATGTCTCACCATGTCTGAATGTGATGTGGAGAGAAAAGCTTTATCTTTATCAGAGCAATATCCTGCTGAACTTAACGGTGATGATTTTGGAAAAGAACTGCAACATTTACCCTCAGTACATAAAGCAAATTTTGTTAATGCAGTTGAAGCCATTAAATCTGTTGAACTTGTTAACAGAATACAGACTTGGTGACCGGTTTCCAAATGTTTGTGTTAGCTTAAGAATACTATTACCAATTCCAGCAACAGTAGCTTTTGCAGAGAGGTAATTTAGCAAACTGTAGATTAGTGTGGCTCTACTGTGTGGCTCATACTGTGGCTCTGCCCGCAGGCTTAATAGAGAGCTCCCTCTCTTTCTCTCTGTTAGACTAGTAGTATGCATGTTGTGATGAAGTATCTTTGAGTTACCTCTGCAGAATTGCTAATAAAAGACTATGAATTCTAATCACTTTGTGTGAGTAATCTTTATCCAACATGGTGTCAGAAACTTCGAACTCTCTCCTCGCCTAGTCATTTTAGGTTTATTTTAGTTTGTTTTTTTGTTGTTTGTGTTTTTACCTCGGCTTCAGCACTTCACAAGCCAGAGCGTTTAGTGTTTGATGGCGACCTCGCCGAGCTTTGGCGCATCTTTGAAGAAGATTTCACTATGTATGTGCATGTAGCGCTCCAGATGTTCATGCCTCTATTCTCCTCAACCTGGCAGGCACAGAAGCCACTCGATGTGCCAGAAGATTTATGAACCGGCGCAGTTCAATGCTGCGGGTGTCCAGATTGTTCCAGCTGAATCTATTCAAGACCCTGAGTGCCTGCTGAACAAGTTCCGACAGCTATGTGAATTACGCATTAATCTTGTAATGGTGCGCTATAACGTTTTTTCGCAAAGCCAAAGACGCGGTGAACCTGTCGAAGCGTACGTCAGTTCTTTGAAACACATCGCCAGCAGGTGCGAATTTGCCAATTTGTGTGATAGTCTGATGCGGGACAGACTAGTTTATTGAATTCTAAATGATAAGGTGCGTGATGAACTTTTACGTGATACTGCACTCACGCCGGAGACTGCTGAAAACCGCGGTCGCATTGCAGAAATGACAGATTCTCACACCAGATCTTTGGGGCTCGGTCCCCATTCTGCCGATGATGTTAACGTTGCCGGCACAGTTTATCAAGCTCACCGCCAGTTTTCCCAGAAGCCCGGCAGGCATCTGGGAATTGTGTGAACTGTGGAGGTTCGCATGTTGCAATTCGTGAACGTTGCCCGGCTTATGGGAAGCTTGGCCACTTCTGTAAATGAAGGAATCACTTTATTGGTTGTTGTCGTTCATTTGGAAACAGAGTTCAAACAAAGGAATCCGTCAATTTGCTCAACCATGGGAGCATGGATCCAAAGCCTTCCCAGGTCACTCCAACACGTGCTGTTCAAGCTAACGAGGACATACTGTCTGCTAACGAGAATCTTGATATTGACGTACATTCTTCGTCTGACTTGTCTCATCAACAACAAGATCCCAGGGTCGCTCTCCTTATTAATGGAAATAATGTTTTTGTGAAACTAAACACTGGAGCTCGCTGCAATATGTTATCCTTATGTGAGCTCAAAAATATTCGAAAAAAAGAGACTATCAAACACACGGCTGCCACTCAACTTCCATTTGCAGGTGGTGCAGTGCACCATATCGGTCAAGTCGTGCTACGATGCTGTCTTGATTCACGTGTCCACAGCCTGAGCTTCTTTATTGTTTGAGAAAATGTGCCTTCTTTGCTGGGCATTAATGCTTGTAATGACCTGGGTCTGGTCACCTTCAGTGCATCTGTTTGTCAACTGTCTACAACATGTGGCTTCACTCAACAAATCCTGACACAATACAAAAGTCTGTTCGACGACAAGATGGGCAGGTTGCCTGTCAAGTACACAATCACAACTAACCCCGAGGTACGCCCAGTTGTCCGTCCGGCACACCGGATTCCCCATGCTATACGGGGACCGTGTACAAGGGTATGATTGCCCCCGTCGCTGACCCCTCGGATTGGGTCACGACCATGGTCATAGCAACGAAAAAGAAAGAATAAGGATGAAATACGGATTTGCATCCATCCTAAGGATTTAAACACAACCATTAAACAACCACACTATCCCATGCGCACAGTGGAAGAGATTGCAGCGCAGCTGTGCAAAGCGACTGTTTTCATAGTATTAGATGCCAAGAGTTCATTCTGGCAGATTGCTCTGGATCCCAATGTCTCCAAGTTAACTACCTTCAGTACACCCTTCAGACGGTACAAATTTCTTCATATGCCATTCAGCATAAGCTCTGCTGGTGAAGAATTTCGACGTGCTATGAAACAATTGTTTGCAGGTTACCCATGCTCCATCATAGTTGATGATATCCTCGTTGTTGGACAAACTATTCAAGAGCACGATACAAATTTAAAAAAGGTTTTGGACTGCGCTAAAGATATCAACCTCAAGTTAAACCCATAAAAGTGTAAATTCAGAGTAAATGAGGTGAACTAAGTAGGCCATGTGTTCAGTAAAGATGGCCTCAAAGCTGATCCATTGCTATTAACGAGTAACCAGCATCCACAGACGTGCTCAGCCTGCAGAGATTCCTTGGCATGGTAAACTACTTGGGGAAATCTATTCCTAACTTCAGTGAAATATCGGCCCCACTGCGCCAGATGACCATCAAAGACACTCTTTGGGCCTGACAAGAGCAGCAGCAGAGGGCGTTTGACACTCTTAAACAGTAGATGTCTTGTTCCCCACTCTCGCCTACTTAAAATCTAAATTACCGGTCACACAGACTTGTGACGCCTCACAGCATGGCTTAGGGGCAGCCTGTCTCGGCAGCCAGGTAACGTCAAAAGGCCTGTCGTCTATGCTTCGCGCACCATAACACCACGGAACAACGCTACGCCCAGATTGAAAAGGAGCTGCTAGCGGTCGTTTTCGCATGCAAGAAGTTTAATGACTTTATCTTTGGAAAAACCGTCACGATTGAAACTGACCACCAACCCCTGATCAGCATCTTGAACAAACCAATACACGCCTCTCCAGGACGCCTTCAACGGATGTTACTACAGCTTCAGAAGTATGACATTGTTTCGACCTACAAACATGGCAAGGACATGCACCTGGCTGCTCCTCGAAAGACCTGCGAGGGTCCACCCTCACCGGATGATGGTTTTGTGGTAATGACTGTTTCCTTTATTCCCTCGTCCTATTTGGAGGACCTGGTTACCCACACCGCTGCTGACGATACCCTACGTTTGCTCTCCTCCGTCATTTAGCGAGGCTGGCCAGACAAGCAATACAATATACCACTTCCAGTTCGGCCCTTCTTTGCCGTCCACGATGAACTAGTACTACAAGATGGCATTATCGTAAAAGGCCAGAAGGCTGTAGTTCCTGCCTCTCTACACAGCAAGTATTTTGACGCTGTCCATGCAGTACACTCAGGCGCCGAAGCAACTGTCCTATGAGCAAAAATCATGTTTTACTGGCCTGGCATGACTGATTACATTCACGAGAAAGTGGAATACTATGCAGTGGCACCACATCAACAAAAGCAACCACTTCTCTCACACCCGGTTCCTGCCCTTCCATGGTCCACAGTGGCAACTGACTTATTTGAGTGGCATGGCAAGCAGTAGCTGGTTCTTGTTGACTCGTATTCCGGTTGGTTTGACATCAATCTTCTTAGTAGCCCCACTTCTCATGGGGTAGTTCTAAAGCTGGCTCGCCATTTTGCAGACCACAGATTTTGCTGCATGCTGGGGTTTTCACCACATCACCAGCAGCCCTGAATTTCCTCAGTAGAATGGGCTGGCTGAACGTGCCATCAGGAAGGGCCAAACAATTAATGGAACAATCTCACAGAGCAAAATCAGATGTGTACCTGGACCTGCTCAATCTGCGCAACATCTCCCGCGACCCTATCTTGGGTCCACCTGCTCATCGTCTGTCGTCAAGGCAGACCCGAGCCACATTGCCTGTGGCGAATCAGGCACTAGTCCTGCAGGTGGTCCCACCATCAATGGTTCAGTCCAGCCTACAACAAAAGCGCGAAATTCAGAAAGAGTGCTGTGACAAAACGCTCAGACCGCTTACACCATAAGCCAAGCGGCAAGTGGTGCGTCTGAAAACCGACAAAGGTCACGACTGCATCGGCGTAATTTTTGGAACTGCCTCCGAGCAGCGTCCATACTTGGTCACTGCCGATGGCGGCACCTACAGACGTAATAAGCCACATATCCTGCCTGTGAATGAGCCAGCACCATCTCCGTACTACCCTGACAGCACAAGTGTACTTCCTTCCACATCCAGCGGCATCGGCACGCCTGCACCAGCACGGCAACCTGTTTCTGATACGGTTACTTTGCCAATGGCTACGCCACCTCCACCTGTGCCAAAGTCTCCTGTTTCATCACCGAGAATGCCGTTTCAACCTTCGATACCGATTGCATATCTCCGGTGGCATATACCTTATGCGTGCTGGTCATGTTTATAAGCCCACCATAAAGTACCCGGGCTATGTTTGAACTTCCTCCAATTTATTGCCATATACTATGTATGCTTTATATAGTCAGCAGTATACATTTGTATTTAATTCTTGGTAGTACTCAGTAGTTTTGTATTTGCATTTAATTCTTTAAATGGGATGATGTAGATAAGTGTCACTCATACTGTGGCTCCGCCCACAGACTTATTAGAGAGCTCTCTTTCTCTCTCTGTTGGACTAGTAGTATGCACGCTGACATGAAAGCTCTTTGAGTTACCTCTGCCGAGTTGCTAATAAAAGACTATGGATTCTAATCACTTTGTGTGAGTCTGATCTTTCTCCAATTCAAATTCAAGCTGATTAAGAATTATTTAAGGTCTACAATGTCTCAGGAACATGTTGTGGATTTGGCCAGGCTAAGTATTGAATCAAATATTGCCAGAACAATTAATTTTCATGCTGTGATTTGAAAATTTTCACAAAAAAAGATCAGGAAAGCTCTTTTTTTTAAAGTAAATACTAAACCTGTCTACCATTTTTTACCTTTTACTAATAATTATGCCTTCTGATGATCTGATCTGCAATGAAATATAAAAGGACTAGACTGTGGGACCCGTTGGGTCCCAGCATCAAACGGGAGGGCTGGTCCCCCAATGCCATATTCCACCTCTCCACCAATTCCAATATTGGTGGCCAGTGGTGGGGGGGTGGGGGGCTTTCTGGAGCACTAGTATGGGTGTTGTGGGCTGAAGGGACTGGTTTCCAGAGAGCTAGTATGGACATTGTGGGCTGAATGGATTCTTGGGCTGGCGGCTCAGTCACTCAAGCCTGCTGACAGCTCACTCACTCACGGCTGGTGGGCTGACAGTTGACTCATTGCTATTCCTTGAAATTCCATTTCAAGCAGGGTGCAAGGCCACCAAATTCAAGTGCAGTTTCTTACCACTTCACGCAGGGTGCAAGGCCACCAAATTCAAGTGCAGTATAATACCATTTCAAGCAGGGTGCAAGGCCACTAATTTGGCAAGGCAACTTTAATTAGGCAACACAGTTTTAGCTTTTTCAAACCAAAGGCAACACAGCAACACAGCTTTAGCATTTCCAAACCAAAGGCAACACAGCTTTAGCATTTCCAAACCAAAGGCAACGCAGCTTTAGCATTTCCAAACTATATTTTGAAACCACATTAAGGGCACTGACAAGTCAGTAAAACCACTCACAATTTAGTAGACATGTGTTCAGTGTTATTCACAGCTCAGACTGAGAGACGTGACGCTCTCACTCCCCCATCTTGCAGAGACTGACTGAGGCACTCAAAACGTGGGTTTTATAGTCCCTCCGGAGGAGCGTGGCCTTCAGGAGAGAGAATCTCAACATTTTTTAAACACTAATAACTCTTTTATTTTTCATCGATGGGACAAATTCTCTTGTCCTGCGCAGCGGAGGGGGACTCAAAGATGGCCAAAAATCACAGCCGTAAGTGGCAGCGTTTTTTCTAAAATCAATATACAGATCAACAGGAAGTGGTCAAGATCAGATTTTTAGTAATATAGATGTTTCAATGCGAATTATTTCTCCTTATCTGTATTGTAGCATAAACAAAGATTTCAAAACAAATGTGCTTTCTTCTCTCTGATCCCTTTATTTTATTTATATTTATTTATATTGATCATGGAGGGAGTATAGGAACATAAGGCCTCAAATGCAGAAAATCAACAAAGCGCTCTATTCCACCCCTCTCTAATCTTCCATACCCTTTTTGGTTTTACAGGCTACAGCTCATGGCATAAAACCGTAGTGGATCAAAACAGGATGACTAATGGAGAAGGGAAGGGGGCCCGAAAGAAACTTTGTACCCACTGATAAAATTCCTCTCAGAGGCCCTGCAACTTGTCCCTTCCCACCCAAAACACCCTCTCCCCGGGTACTTTTCTGTGCAACCGCATGAGGTGCAACACCTGTCCCTATACATCCCCCCTCGACTCCGTCCAAGGACCCCTACAGTCTTTTCAGGTGAGGCAGAGGTTCACTTGCACCTCTTCCAATCTCATCTGCTGTATCCACTGTTCCAGGTGTGGAGTCCTATGTGTTTCGCTGAACACCTCCACTTAGTCTGCCTAAACGTACCTGATCTCCCAGTTGGTAAAGAATTTATCTCCCCTCCCATTCCCACATTGACCTTTCTGTCCTGGGCCTCCTCCATTGTCAGAGTGAGGCCCAGAGCAAATTGGAGGAACAGCACCTCATATTTTGCTTGGGTAGCTTACACCCCAGCGGCATGAACATTGACTTCTCTAACTTAAAGTAACCCTTGGGGCGGAAGATTGCAACCTTCACATGGTCCGCCCTGTTTCGACTAATACAATCAACTCGACGTGCACAAACGGAAGATCAAATAGGACGTTAGAAACATAGGAACATAGAAAATAGGTGCAGGAGAAGGCCATTCTGCCCTTCGAGCCTGCACCGCCATGGCTGATCATCCAACTCAATATCCTGTACCTGCCTTCTCTCGATCCCCCTGATCCCCTTAGCCACAAGGGCCACATCTAACCCTCTTAAATATAGCCAATGAACTGGCCTCAACTACCTTCTATGGCAGAGAATTCCACAGATTCACCACTCTCTGTGTAAAAATGATTTTCTCATCTCGGTCCAACAACATTGGGCTGTGCACGCCACACAAAAGAAGAAGAAGTTACCCTTGCTTTCCCTCTCTCTCCTTCCCTCCCCCTTCCCAGTTCTCTGCCCAGTCTTACTGTCTCCAACTACATTTTATCTGTTTGCTTTGTTGTTAGCTTCTCCCAGCTAACAATGATCTATTCTACAGTTTCCTTGAACTCCCTTTGTCCTATTTTCATACTTTACACTTCCTGTATCTCCCTGTCCCCTTCCTCTGACATCAGTCTGAAGAAGGGTCTCTACCCAAAACATCACTCATTCATTCTCTCCAGAGATGCTGCCTGTCCTGGCTGGGTTACTCCAGCATTTCATGTCTACCTTCAGTTTAAACCAAGATCTGCAGTTTCTTGCTGGAGAAACTCGGCGGGTGCAGCAGCGTCTATGGAGCGAAGGAAATAGGCAACGTTTCGGTCCGTAACGTTGCCTATTTCCTTCGCTCCATAGATGCTGCTGCACCCGCTGAGTTTCTCCAGCATTTTTGTGTACCTTTGACTGTCCAGCATCTGCAGTTCCCTCTTAAACACATCTGCAGTTTCTTCCTACATATGCAGATTGTGAATGTGTTGACCGAAACCCGCTGAATGGCCACAGATAATTTAGCTTGCTTCCTTACACTGCGTCACTTTTGTAGGTAATCCAATCATCAGTAAATAAAAGTTAAGGCTGATCAATGTTTTACCTTTGTGCTTGTACTGATTTTCGAGGAGCCACTGAACGACTACTGCTTTGGATGCAGTGACCTCAAGTGGATAATCAACAAAGTGTTTTAGTTTCCACTCGTCTATCTCAGGATCTGACCAGTGTGAACTCTGAAACACTTTCATGGCCCTGTACTGAAATTCTTTTCTTTTATTATTTCAAAATGTACTTTATTCATTAAAAATTTAAACAATGCTATGTACACGTTTTTTAGTTTAGTTTATTGTCACGTGTAACGAGCTACAGTGAAAAGCTTTTGTTGCGTGTTAACTAGTCAGTGGAAAGACAAGACATGATTACAATCGTGCCAACCACAGTGTACAGATGCATGATGAAGGGAATAACGGGAATAATGTCTAGTGCAGGATAAAGTCCTGTAAAGTCCGATCAAATGTAGTTCAATGAAGTAGACAGTAGCTCAGGACATCTCTCTGGTTGTTGGTAGGGTGGTTCAATTGCCAGATAACAGCTGGAAAGAAACTGTCCCTGATACTATCTCAATATATACTCTTACAATGCACCAATGCCACTTCTGTTTTCTCCTTGACAGGTCATAGCAGTTGGAAAGAAGTGTTACTTGTTCCATCAGCAGCATTGAGAATCACATTTACATCTGCAAATAAACTCAATTGACAGACCAAGGGATGGACAAAGGGCATCGCATCTGAATTTTGAGCCTGGTTCATCTTCTAGCTCAACCCCTGCAAAGTAGGTGCAGGGGATTTCTAGCCCCTGAATCACATGGAGGCTGATGCAAGGTGATTACTTTCTTGAGGTTTCCTCTTCCTCCTGGTGCACGTTGGATTTGCAGAGTCCTCCTCCACTACTGAGCTCCTTCGTCTGGCAGTGTTTTTCTTCCTTGCCCTTATTTTCTGATGGCATTCAAATTGGTCACGAGGAGGTAACAATGAATATTTCCTCACGTCACAAACATGCTGCAAAATTGAAGATCACATCGGCAAAGTCCAATAAATATAGATGCTGCAGTCTCTCCCACAACTCTCAGTGGGGATGGGGCTAATTGTTTACTGTCTTATAGGAATGATGGCAACCTTGCATTGGAGCATTCATTTAAAGGACAATGATGTAAAAAATCCTATTTTGAAGAAGAGTTGGAAAACTCTCTTTCGTGTCCAAAGCAACATTATTCATCAACTTGTTGTTATAAGCAGCCAATTAGGACATTTATCTATCTTCGGAATAAGTCTGAGGAAGGATTCTGACCCAAAATGTCACCCGTCCTTTTCCTCCAGAGATGCTGTTTGACCTGCTGAGTTACAGTACTTCAGCACTTTTGTGTCTATCTTCGGTATAAACAAGCAGTTTCTTTCTGTTATGTATTGCCCGAAACAATAACCACATCAGAGTAAGTAATTTAACAGTAATTTTCTAATTACCTTCAAACTTAATACATCAACGTAACTCACATAAAATGGCTGCAGCCTTTCAAATCCAGTTTCATCCGAGTCCCGCGCAAGTCGCGCCTCACCATCCTCTGTTGAACGGTGTTTCCAATCTATCGTGCACGCGTGGACGTGTGACATTCCTGGCCAGCAGGCATGGAAATAAGATGTTGGCGTGCATGCACAGAAGTTAACCATTTGGGACGGTGCATCCCTCCCCCTGTAGTGCTGGCCCAACTGATCCACCCTGACCAGTCCTACACGGTCCCGGGCCAGTCCCTCCAGGACAACATCCATCTGATCTGGGACTTGGTCTACCGGCCAGTCTCCTGAGCTAGGTAGGGTGGAACACTTGGGCCAGCACTGGGCCCAGACGGTTGGCCATTGCCCTATCAACGACCTTGTAGTCTGAGCAGAAAGACCGGGCTGAGAGTTCTTCAACAGATGGAGATCGCCCTTCTTGGGTAGAGGACCATGACAGCCCTTCACCAAGACAGGGGCATCTCTCCTGTCGCAGACTCTCCCTCAGGACCATGGTGTGGTCCTCCCCCTGGACCTCTCAAAATGTTTGGAGGAATGTCCAGTGTCAGGGGAGGTGTCTTGTGAGAACAAGGTCCGGTAAAGGGAAGGAACCACCACATTGATGTCTTCTGGTTCAGTGACGAAGGAGTCATCATCAACGTGCAGCTCCACTAACTGCTGATGGACTCCCCGCCACTTCTCCAGCGAGTTCAAGGTTGAAACACGGTCCAAATCGTGGAGCATTTGGATCCGTGACCTCATGTATGCACCTCGGGATTACTCTAACAGCAGCTCCCTCATCATGTCCGTTTTCTCCTGATATTCCCTCCTTTGGATTGGGTCCCCGACGGTCTGACCCCAATTCGAGCAACTCGCTCCCAAGCTGTTCGACCTTGGAATCCCGCATCTTGGTCGATCCTCTAGTGTACCCCTGCCAGAAGAACCGGATGTGGGCCTTCCCTACATCCCACCATCACCGCAGGAAGTGAAATCCTCTCGTTTCCCCTTCCAGGTGGTACAGAAACTTTTGAACAAATCCCGGAATCAACGATCCTCCAGCAGCTGGTTGGCAAAGTGCCAGTACGCAGACCCTACCCCGCATGCATAGTGGGCTGAACTCCACCCACAGAAGATGGTGGTCCGAGCACGACACTGGCCACATGGAGGCGGCTGAGACGCAGAAGACATACGCCCGTGAAATGTACAGGATTTTGATGCGAGATCCATCCCATTCTGACCTCCTGGAGAAGGCACTAGGCATGGTGGAGATTCCTCCAGGTGTCCAGCAAGTTAAAGGAGCTCACGAGTTCCTTCAACTTCTGCACATAGACCCCCCGCTGTGCACACTGATCTCCTTCCTCGACTCCGTCCAAGGACCCCGACAGTCCTTTCAGGTGAGACAGAGGTTCACCTTCACCTCCTCCAACCTCATCTATGGTGGCCTCCTATATGTCGGCGAGACCAAGCGCAGACTTGGCGACCGTTTTGCTGAACACCTCCACCTAGGCCTACGCGATTTCCCAGTTGCTAAACACTTTAGCTCCCCTTCCCATTCTCATACTCACCTTCCTGTCCTGGGCCTCCTCCACTATCAGAGTGAGGCCAAACCCAACTGGAAGAACAGCACCTCTTATTTCGCTTGGGCAGCTTACAACCCAGAGATATGATTCTTGATTTCTCTAACTTCAAGTAAACCTTACTTTCCCTCTCTCTCTGCCTCTCCCTCACGCAAGTTCCCTGACTTGTTTGACTGGCCTCCTGATTGTATGCCTCATTGTCACCTTCCCCTCATCCAGTAATGAACCACTCTACATTTCCTTATCATCGTCATTCTCTTTGTACCCTTCCATATCTACAGTTTCCCTCTCCCCTGACTCTCAGTCTGAAGAAGGGTCTCGACCTGAAATGCCACCCATTCCTTCTCTCCCCAATGGGTGCATGTCCTGCTGAGTTACTCCAGCCTTTGTGTCTATCTTTGGTGTAAACCAGTGTTTGCAGTTCCTTCCTACACATTATTACCCCAAGGTAGTCTTCAGCTAAATTTGTTATTATCACCTTTATTATTAAGAATGGCAAAAAAAAATTAAACACTGTCTATTCCTATGGGAGAACCTACCTCTGCAGGCATCTTCTGCTGTGTGTGAACTCATTTCATAGCTGACCTTCATTAAGCAATCAGGCACACCCAGAGACAATTCCAAAACAAGCTTGAGTCCTAGACCAATCACATAGACACCCGCCAATTATGCCAAGGCTTGCACGTAATAATGGGTCACAAAACAAACTCGGACAGAATCATTGGCAACAGCGCCTCTTTCCTCAATACATCCTATGTTCATTTTGAACAGAGGTCAGTGGAATGAATTCACCTGCCCGAAAAGTCTCGGGTGAACCTATATTCATGGTCACTGTCATAGACATCGGATCAGCCTTTCCCTACAGAAAGGGTGGCACGGTGGCGCAGCGGTAGAGTTGCTGCTGTACAGCGCTTACAGTGCCAGAGACCCGGGTTCGATCCCGACTATGGGAACTGACCGTGCGGAGTTTGTAGATTCTCCCCGTGACCGCGTGGGTTTTCTCCGAGATCTTCGATTTCCTCCCGCACTCCAGAGACGTACAGGTTTGTAGGTTAATTGGATTGCTATAAATGTAAATTGTCCCTAGTGTGAGTAGGATAGTGTTAGTGTGCGGGGATCGTTGGTCGGCGCGGACTCGGTGGGCCGATGGACCTGTTTCCACGCTGTATCTCTAAACTAAACTAAACTAAACTAAAAGCGACGGGCCTGGATGGAATCCCCGGCCATGTTCTTAGAATCTGCCCTGACCAGCAGGCACGAGTTTTTGCAGACATCTTTAACTCTTTTCTATTCCAACCTTGGGGGTTCCACTTACTTTATGAAGACCACTATCATCCCTTTGCAAAAGAAAAAAAGGTAGCATACCTTTTGACTATCATCGGTGGATCTGACGTCTACGATCATAAACTGTTTTTCGAGAGGCACACATCATACCATAGTATGCATCAACTCCAGCCTCCCAGACAGCCGTGATCCACTGCCCCACCACCACAACAGGTCCTCAGCAGATGCTATCTCTATGGCTCGACATGCATCCCTGCAACATCTGGTAAACAAGGACACTTATGTCAGATCGCTTCACCATCTGAAGAAGGGGCCCGTCTCAAAATAGCGCCTATTCATGCCCTCCAGAGATGCTGCCTGGTTCCGCTGAGTTATGCCAGAATGTTGTGTTTTACAGCATGCAAGAGTCCAGCATCTGCAGTTCCTTGTGTCTCTTCTTTATTAACTATAGCCTTCAACATCATAATTCCAACCAAACTCATCGCCAAACGCCTGGACCTAGGACTCAGTACACCCTTCTGCAACTACAGGTAAATCCTCGACTTCCTGACAGATAGAACACAATTAGGAAAGATAGGAAACAAAACCCACGATAATTCTCAACACTGGTGCCCCCCTGTAAGGTCGTTTTCTCAGCCCCTTATTATACTCCTATACTCTGTCAACTGTGTGGCCAAATTCTGCTGTGACTCCATTTAAAAGTTTGCAGATGACAGCGCCATAGTGGGCCACATCTAAAACAATGGTGAGACGTAATACAGGAAGGAAATGGAGAGCTTAGTAGCAGTGTATCAATGCCAGCAAAATGAAGAAGCTGGACATCGACTTCAGGAAGCCTGGTGGAGTATATGTTCCAGTCTGTATCAATGGTGCTGAAGGGGAAATAGTCAAGAGTTCAGGTTCCTATGTATAAATATCACCAATAAATTATTCTGGTCCAACCACATTGACACCACGGCCATGAAAGCATACTGATGTCTCTATTACCTCAAAAGCCTGAGGAAATTTAGCATGTCTCCAATGACTCTTCAGATGCTTCGTAAAAAGCATCTTATGGCAATGCAACACAGCTTGATATGGCAACTGCTCTGCCTAAGACCACAAGAAATTGAGGTGAATTCTGAACACAGATGAGTCCATCATGCAAACTAGCCTTTGCCTAAAGGGCCTGTCCCACAAGCATGCGACCTGCATGCAGCAAGCGCGACCATGTCCCACCAGCAATGCGGCAAGCGCGACCTAAGGGGCCGGTCCCACCAGCATGCGCCTGCATGCGGCAAGCACGACCTAACGTGGTCGCTTGAGCCGTACGGCCTCGCGGGGCCGGCCCCACTTCGATCGCCGGAGCCAAATGGAGTTGTGCCGAGCTGGTCCCGACATCGCGCGGGGCTCCGAAAAACTGACCGTGCTCAAAAATTCCGCGCGGCAACGGCCTGCCGGCCCGCACCCGCCTCAACGCCATACGTCACGCGCGAACATCTCGCAGACTTCGCTCAAACTTCATTTCACTCACTCGACCTCTGCGCGGCCCCCGCTTCTGGTTAGGTCGCGCTTGCCGCATGCAGGCGCATGCTGGTTGGACCTGCCCTTAAGGTTGCGCTTGCCGCATGCAGGTCGCATGTTCGTGGGACAGGCCCTTTATTGATGCGTTCAAGCTGCTTGGGAAAGTAGTCAACATAATCAAGGACCACTCACACATCACACTCACATATTCTCTCTTCTCCCCTCTCCCATTAGGCAGAATATAGAAATACTTGAAAGCACTAACGACCAAATTAAGGAACACTGTAGCATCATCCCCACTGTTATCAGACCTCTCATATGCTAAGGATAAATTCCCGATCTTCCAACTTACTTTGTTGCAGCCCCTGCACTTTTTATATCTGTTGTTTCCCTGTGGCTGTAATACTATATTCTGCTCACCGTTTGTTTTCTCTGCTGCACTGGGTGTACCATTGTGCTCATGTTTTGTATGAAATGCCTACATAGCATGCAAAGTAAACTGCCACAAACTGGGGAGGACCAAATACATGTCCTGTTCCCTTTGGGTTTGAAGTACAATGACGGAGAGTATTTGGTCCATTCCGAATTAGTGAGTACAGTGAGTGAGTACAGAGTTGGGGGACTAAAATAAATTTGTGTTTGATGCAAAACTCTGGATAATGCTTGGCCCAAACAGATGAGCAAAATAAATTGCTGTTAAAGATTTAAAACTGTAATTAATAATACAAAGTTAGCTTCCATGCATCTGAGCCCGTGATGATCAATTTATTGGACTACATTCTGATGAAGATTATAAACTTTCATTTAAAAGACACATATTAATCAAAGATAAACAGCATGGATTTATTCAGGAAAAGTTGTAGCTGACTAATGAATTAATTTTTGAGGAAATAACGAGGAAGTTAAATAAGTTTGGTGCATTTGATGTTGCCTACATCGGTTTTAGCAAAGCTTTGGTCAGGTCACAGTTGGAAAGCTGATTAAAAAGACAAGAGTATAATTCAAGGCAGAGTGGCAAATTTGATCCAAAATTGGCTCGGATGCAAGAAGCAAAGAGTAATAGCTAACAAGTGTTTTTTGTGCCCAGAGGCTATTACCAGTGAGTTTCCAGGGGGGCCATGCTATTTGTAAATACAACATGGTTACATACAGCTTGATTCCAGGGATTGCAGCACTGGCATACAAAGAGAGATTGGGATGATTACACTTATTGGATTTATATTCGCTGGAGTTTAGAAGAATGGGAGGGGACATATTAGAAATTTGTAAAACCTTGATAAGACTCAATAGACAATAGACAATAAACAATAGGTGCAGGAGTAGGTCATTCGGCCCTTCAAGCCAGCACTGCCATTCAATGTGATCATGGCTGATCATCCCCAATCAGTACCCCATTCCTGCCTTCTCCCATATCCCCTGATAGGTCTTTGTATTGTATTGATTGTATATCTTTAGGTCATTGAGCCCTTCAAGGCCAAAAAAAGCACTCAACCATGTCCATTCATGCATGATAAATGGCTGATCATCCCCAATCAGTACCGGCACCATTCCTGCCTTCTCCCCATATCCCCTGACTCCACTATCTTTAAGAGCTCTATCGAGCTCTCTCTCTTGAAAGTATCCAGAGAACCGGCCTGAGGCAAAGAATTCCAAAGACTCACGACTCTCTGTGATGAAAAGTGGAGCACCAATAATCCTGCTTACGGTCTTCACTATCCTTTCCTCGTTCCGTTCCCGAACCTGCCGTAATGGCTGACAGTCCCCCTTATTCTTGGTGGGGAAACTGTGGCCCCTGGCTCTGGACGTCAGGTCTCAGACAGATGTAGTCCCCCAACATCGTCGATGGCAACATGTTTTTCCTGCCTCTAGCATGATTTCCACCAACCTGTGAGCAGCTCCACCTCCATAATCATCATTGTATGATGAGACCCACCATGTTTCAGCGAACTGAAGTTATGCCTTCTCAGACCTCCTGAAACTCCATGGTTTTTGAGTATACAAGCCTAGACCCAGTTGCCGCTCCATTCTGTCAGCGGAATGATTGTATGGCAGTCTATGAAGAGGATCCCGCCATTTTTCCGATCGGGTGACATTAACCTTGTTGAACCTCCTCTGTGGCTGCACTGTAGGCGAACTGCTCAACAGCAAGAATGTCAAAACCTCATTACAATGGGTGTTAGGGCCACTGGTCGAAAGTCATTATGGCAAATTAGCTCTCTCTCTTGAAAGGCCTGAGGCAAAGAACCAAAAAAAACTGCACACTAAATACTCTAGGTGGTGGTCTCACTAGGCCCCTATCCAAACATAACTTATATGTAGAAGGCCTTCTCATCCTCCTCCAGAGTTGCTCCTATACTCAATCCCTCCTCTTGTAGGGGACCAAAACTGCACACAATACTCTAGGTGTGGTCTCACTAGGCCCCTATACAACTGTAGAAGGACCTCTTTGCTCCTATACTCAACTCCTCTTGTTATAAAGGCCAACATGCCATTCGCTTTCTTCACCGCCTGCTGTACCTGCATGCTTACTTTCACTGACTGATGAACAAGGACCCCCAGATCCCGTTGTACTTCCCCTTTTCCCAACTTGACAACATTTAGATAGTAATCTGTCTTCCTGTTTTTACTATCAAAGTGGATAACCTCACATTTATCCACATTAAAATGCATCTGCCATGCATCTGCCCACTCATCCAACCTGTCCAAGTCACCCTGCATTCTCATAGCATCCTCCTCACAGATCGCACTGCCACCCAGCTTTGTGTCATCTGCAAATTTGCTAATGTTATTTTGAATCCCTTCATCTAAATCATTGATGTATATTGTAAATAGCTGCGGTCCCAGCACCGAGCCTTGCGGTACCCCACTAGTCACTGCCTGCCATTCTGAAAGGAACCCGTTAATCCCTACTCTTTGTTTCATGTCTGCCAACCAATTTTCTATCCATGTCAGCACTCTACCCCCAATACCATGTGCCCAAATTTTGCCCACTAACCTCCTATGTGGGACCTTATCAAATGCTTTCTGAAAGTCCAGGTACACTACATCCACTGGCTCTCCCCTGTCCATTTTCCTAGTTACATCCTCAAAAAATTCCAGAAGATTAGTCAAGCTTGATTTCCCCTTCGTAAATCCATGCTGACTCGGACCGATCCTGTTACTGCTATCCAAATGTGTCGTTATTTCATCTTTTATAATTGACTCCAGCATCTTCCCTACCACCGATGTCAGGCTAACTGGTCTATAATTCCCTGTTTTCTCTCTCCCGCCTTTCTTAAAAAGTGGGATAACATTAGCTACCCTCCAATCCACAGGAACGGATCCTGAATATATAGAACATTGGAAAATTATCACCAATGTATCCACGATTTCTAGAGCCACTTCCTTAAGTATCCTGGGATGCAGACCAGCAGGCCCTGGGGATTTATCAGCCTTCAGTCCCATCAGTCTACCCAATACCATTTCCTGCCTAATGTGGATTTCCTTCAGTTCCTCTGTCACCGCAGATCCTCTGGCCACTAGTACATCAGGAAAATTGTTTGTGTCCTCCTTAATGAAGACAGAGTACCTGTTCAACTCATCTGCCATTTCCTTGTTCCCCATAATAAATTCACCATTTTCAGTCTTCAAAGGTCTAACTTTGGTCTTAACTAATTTTTTCCTCTTCAAATACCTAAAGAAGCTTTTACTATCCTCCTTTATATTCTTGGCTAGCTTACCTTTGTACCTCCCCGTATTGCTTTTTTAGTTATCTTCTGTTGCTCTTTAAACATCACCCAATCCTCTTGCTTCCCGTTCATTTTTGCTACGTTGTACTTCTTCTCTTTTATTTTTATACTGTCCCTGACGTTCCTTGTCAGCCATGGTCACCACTCAACAGACCAGATGCAGAAAGGATGCAGAGAGTCCAGAACCAGAGGTCACATCCTAATGATAGAATGGTGGTCAAATGCTACACTCACATTTTTATACAGAACAAGTCCAGCCCAGGTTGTGGCCAGCTTTGAACGTGGCTTTGGCTTTGATGGCAAGATTAAAGGAATTTTGGTAGAGAGGTTTGACATTATGAAGAACACAGCAAGAACACAAATATTCAATAGGTTGATAAGGAGAGGGAAATCAATTACAGTAAGTGGCAAAAGAAGTAAAAGCAGCATGATGATAATATTTTTTCGAAAAAAAATGATTTGGATTTGTGGTGAACTAGCTGATCGGGCAATGAATCCTGATTCAACCATAGCTTTCCAAAGGAAATTAGATTAACTATTGCACGGGGAAACATGCAGGGATATAGGAACAGAACAGAGAAGTGGAACCAATTGGATGACCACATATCTGTTAGGCTGAATAAACTTCGAATATGGGAGTGTTCTAATGCTGGCAAGACAAGCTCCTTGTGTGAAAAGGAGCATTTTTATTTTATTCACATAGCAAGTTTCAGTTTTCATAGAGCCAAATGGTACATAGATGGAAATACCATTCATAGGTATATAAATTCATAGGTATATAGGTATATAAATTTAAAGGTATATAAATGGTATACCTACATATTTAGCAGGCGTAGAAATGCTAATTCAGTAGAAATAACATTCCAAGAATTCTGGCTTTCTGCATGTTCCTTCTCTTGTGACTTTATGGTTGATTGTCTGTAGGGGGAGCTGTTGTCATGAGGCGATGATTTCATATTCACCTCAGAGTCATGGAGTCTAATGATACACAAACAGGGTTTCAGCCCACCCTCTCCAATCCAACCATCAATTACCCACTCATAATAATATCATTGATCAGCTCAAGCTACTCAGGAGGGTTTATATTGATCTGGCACGTGTTGTGAAGCATAGTCACAGTGCAGCAGGTGGGAAGACAAATGTCGGAGCTAAATCAAGGAAGCCGAGTGGGGTTAGGGGGCATGGGAGAGCTGGTAGGCTCAACTGTATTTACTGTATTTTAATGCGAAGAACTTCAGCAATAAGGCAGATGCGTTTAGAGCATGGGGCAGCACTTTGCATTGTTATTTTAATGCAATCATGGAAATGTGACTGAGGAAAGGACAGGACTGGCAGTTTAATGTGCCTGGGTACAGAAGTTTCTGATTAAGGAGAACTTAACAGCACCACGTTGAGAGGATATTTCGGAGAGATCTTCCAATGAATGGGTAAAACTTAGAAGACACTTTTCTGGGGTTGTACTATAAGCCACCCAATGGTCAGTGGAATTAGAGAAATGGATATGCAAGTTATCGTAGAAAGATAAAAAGCTATAAGGCTACAGCAGTGGTTCCCAACGTGGGGCATACGCCCCACAGGGGGACAATTTGATTTTTAAGGGGGGCAATTGAGCACGACTGAGGAGGTCTGGGTCCAAATTTTCGATTTTTTTTTTTTTGGATTTTACATCAGGTAAACATATGTAGTTTATGTTTCAGATGTTATTTTGAGTAAATAATTTTTTGGGGGTAAAAAAGGTCTTTATTGTGTAGTTATTACATAATCACCGCTCCATCGCTCTTCATGCACGTCGCACGAAGCGCGTGAGGTCATGGGAGAACCTTATCACTTTTTAAATGATAAAAATTATATATCACCACATGGGGGGGGGGGGGGGGGGGGGGGGGCATCAGGATTTTAGAGGTGATTAGGTGGGGCATGGCCAAAAAAAGGTTGGGAACCACTGGGCTACAGTATTGAAGGATTTAAGCTCACCCCTTTTTAATAGAATTGCCTTAATGCGAGGGGCTTAGATGAGGAGAAATTTGTTATGTGTATCCAAGAAAATTTATTGAGACAATATTTATAGTCCAGTTAGAGAGAGGGCAGTACTTCAGAGGTGAAATTGGAAAGGTAGTGGAAATGTTGGTGGAGGAACACTCTGTACAACATTTTGTTTTTACCTGATTACATTTAATATAGTTTCCGTTAAGTAGGTATGGCCTTATGCATAATTTGTAATTTTTCTTGATTTTCTGAAACCCCACTATGCCTCCTAATAGGGATCAATTAAAAAAAACTGAGAGTGTAGTACACATCCTTATGCTAAATTTGGCATATGCAACATTTTAGATTTATAGATACAAAATGCTGGAGTAACTCAGCGGATCAGACGGCATTTCCAGAGAAAAATAGGTGATGTTTCGGTTCAAGATCTTTCAGACACGAAACGTTACCTATTGCTTTTCTCCAGAAATGCTCCCTGACCCGCTGAATTACTGCAGCTTTTGTGTCTTCGGCGTACACCAGAATCTACAGTTACTTGTTACACATTTCAGATTTGTAGGTTGTTTAGTCACTGAGCTATGTGCAGCTCATGCTTACTGCACACTGCTGTGTCCCAATCATTTTTCTGCAAAGCCATGATGTATATAATTTTGAATTAAGAAAAAAACACCCGATTTCAGAACTCCCAATTAGCATGTATTGCACAACCTTACACGAGGCCTAATTTACCTACACCATTTCAGATTTCTAGTCATTTAGGTAAATACAATTAACTTTATCTGTTACCTATAATCCGGTTATCCAATTAACCATAAAGGGATTCCCATGTAGCCACACTTAGATTCCATTAAATATATTTGCATTCCCTTCATGTTTTTTGCTAAGCGTGATTCATCATACCCTCACCTACTTGTCAGATTATGCCAAATTGAATTCCTTCCCTCAAGATTTGAGCACCTATGTCGACTCCAGGGCTGCACTGAGAATACAGTACTATCAAAGTTTTGAATCAGTTATTATAACAACACCATATGTGATCCATTGTAACAGGTACCTTATCGCTATTTTGATGAAGAGCAAGTTTCCCCTGAACTAGACGGGTTGGCTGGTTATCACCAAGTTGCTGCCTCTGGAAGCAGTGAGAATTTTTCTGTTTCTTTCTTTACTGCTCCTGAACAATAATGTCAAATCAGTTCTGGAATGTTGTGATGGAAAGGGCTTGGGGAATGTAAGTCTTTCAGCTGGACGCACTTGTTGGTCACAATGGACTGAGTGTTCAAGAGTTCAAGAGAGTTTATTGTCATGTGCCCAGATAGGACAATTAAATTCTTGCTTTGCTTTAGCACACCAGAACATAGTAGGCACGAATATAGAACAGATCAGTGTGTCCATATACCATTGTATAAATATATACACACATGAATAAATAAACTAATATAGTGCAAATAAACAGATAATGGGCTATTAATGTTCAGTGTTTTGTCCGAGCCGAGTTTAATAGCCTGATGGCTGTGGGGAAGCAGATATTCCTGAACCTTGTGGTTGCAGATTTCAAGCTCCTGTAGCTTCCACCTGAAGGCAGCGGAGAGATGAGTGTGTGGCCAGGATGGTGTGGGTCCTTGATGATGCTGCCAGCCTTTTTGGGGCAGCGACTGTGATAGATCCCCTCGATGGAAGGGAGGTCAGAGCTGATGATGGACTGGGCAGTGTTTACTACTTTTTGTAGTCTTTTCCGCTCCAGGGCGCTCAAGTTTCCGAACCAAGCGACGATGCAACCGGTCAGCATGCTCTCTACCGTGCATCTCCGGTGGGCGGCGCGACTCTGGTCAGCAGCGGCCTCTGCAGTCTGTCCGCGTTTTATTATTTTCTGTCTATGTTTTTATGTAGTTTTTGTTATTTTTTGTTGGGGTGTGTGTGTGGGGGGGGGGGGGGGGTGGGGGGAAACTTTTTAAATCTCTCCCTGCACGGGAGACCCGACCTTTTCTCGTCGGGTTTCCGTTATCGTTGGGGCTGCAACGAGGAGCGGCCTCCAACAGGAAGAGACCGGGGACTCTGGTGCCGACGACTCACCGTCGCCGTCGCGGGGCTGGCCGAGTCCGGAGCGGGTGGAGCGGTGGAGGAGCGCTGCTGCTGCTGCTGCTGCGGCCCGACCGGAGAGTCGGAGGCTCCAACGGCAGGTCTGTGGACGGCGGCACCAGGAGCCCGCGAGGTCCCTGGAGGGAGACCGCTTTTCAGGGCTCTCGCAACGGCGACTTCCCCCGCCCGAGTTGCGGGGTTGAAGAGCTCCTGGAGCGGGGCCTACATCACCGCCCCGCGCGGCTTGGAATGGCCTCGGGACTCTGCGAGCGCACGCCGGGGGCTCTAACATCAAGAACCCGGTGTGCGACCTCGCACCACCCGGCGTGGCTTTAATGGCCGCGGGACAATCGCCATCGCCAGCCGGGGGCTTTGACTTTGACTCTGACATCGGGGGGGGGGGAGTGCAGTGGAGAGATAAGTTTATTTGGCCTTCCATCACAGCAATGTGATGGATGTTTATGTAAATTATGTTGTGTCTTGGGTCTATGTGTCTGTAATGTATGGCTGCAGAAACGGCATTTCGTTTGGACGTCAAGGGGTCCAAATGACAATTAAATGTATCTTGTATCTGTAGAAGTTAGAGACTTCCTTGACATACCGACTCTTCTCAGGAAGTAGAGGCGCTGATGTGCTTTCTTTATGATTGCATCAGTGTTCTCGGACCAGGAGAGATCTTCAGAGATGTGCACGCCCAGGAATTCGAAGCTCTTGACTCTCTCCACCAGCGACCCGTTGATATAAATGGGACTGTGGGTCCCCATCCTACTCCTTCCAAAGTCCACAATCAGTTCCTTGGTTTTGCTGGTGTTGAGGGCCAAGTTATTGTGCTGGCACCATTTGGTCAGTCTCAAAGTTGGTAACATTGCAACGAGTTGGCCTCAGCTCCATCCTCCAGTCATGGTGGACATGCAGACACTTAGCACGTCATCTTCACCCCGCCCTTACTGGACGCGTCATTTACGCCCCGCCCCCGTTCCCTGCGTCATATTCGCCCCGCCCCGATTCACGCATTATATTTGGTCCCGCCCCTGACGGGCGCGTCATATTCGGTCCCGCCCCTGTCTGACGCGTCATATTCGCCTCACCCCTATAATCGCAGCGTGATCCTCGCCCCGCCCCCTGATCCCTTGTCATCTTCAACCCCGCCCCTTGGTCTCGGCATCATCCTCGTCCCGCCCCCTGATCCCTTGTCATCTTCAACCCCGCCCCTTGGTCTCGGCGTCATCTTCGCCCCGCCCTCTGGTCCCGCGTCACCTTCTCTCCGCCCCGGTGAGCCGCGCCTGCGCTGGGCATCGCTGTGCCTAGCAACCGCAGCGGAGGATGGTGAGTGAGCGGCTTGGGTTTCGGCCGCCGTCCTTCAGTAACGCTGCCCGCTCCTCAGTAACGCCGCCTCTCCTCTTCTTTTCCAGGCAAAAGCGACCACCATTAAAGAGGCTCTGGCCAAGTGGGTGAGTAAATGGCGCCCGATCCCACCCTACCTCGATCACCTCCATCTTTCCTCCCCCCCCCAGCTTCGACCACCTCCAGTCCCGGACACGCCATCCACTCGACCTCGATCTGTAACAGCCTGCACTTGCCCTGCAAAACATAATGTTCCTCTACCGCAATTCTATTTATTCGAGCTGCCGCAGGAGGTAGTTGAGGCAGGTACTGTAGCAGCATTTAAAAGGCACTGGGATATGTGCATGGATAGGAACTGATTTAGAGGGAGACAGGCCAAACGTGAACAAATGGGATTAGGGAGGTCAAATTCTGGGAGGACAAAGAGAGTAATTGACAAAAACTTTAGGAGTATTGCTAAACAGAGAGACCTTGCGTACATGTCCGTAATGTCCTGAAAATAGCGGTATGGGTGATAGGTAGTGAAGAAGACATTTGATATGTTTGCCTTCATTGGTGAGGCATCCGAAACGTTGCCGATTTCCTTCGCTCCATAGATGCTCCCGCTGAGTTTCTCCAGCATTTTTGTCTACCATCGGGTATAAGGCTTGGGATGCCATAATGCAGCCATACAAAACATTAGTTAGACTGCACTTAAGAGTATTGTGTACAGTCCTTGTGGTTGCACTGTAAAAAATAATGTGGTAACAGTAGCAAGAGTGTAGAAGAGATTCACCAATCTGTTGCATGGAATGGAGGGCTGTTATATGGTGAGATTGGATTGGCTGGATGTTTTCTTACTGGAAATTAAAGGAGTCCCTTTAAAGAGATGTACAAAATTGGAATAGACAGTCAAAATCATGCTAATCTTGGATGTCTTGGAAGTCATCCCACTTGTCTGATTTAAATTCAATGTACAGGAGAGTCTTGAACTAGAGGTTTAACGTAAGGGGAGTAATTGAAGGGAGATCTGATGAAATCTGCTTTTCACACAATGGGTTGTGAATATCTGGAATGAACTGCCAGAGGAGATGGTGGAGACAACATTTAAAAGGCATTTGAACAGGTATTTTGTTAGGAAAGACCTCCTCAGATTCTCTCCCTCACTTTGTCTTGGTATATGAATGGGTATATCTTGTTAATCTGCTACAGAATTCAAGATAGGAAGTTACACAACCTCTGCCAATTTCCATTCTGCTCTCTCCCACGTCTATATCTGACTCAATTCACTTTTATTTAGTGATTAATCTATTCCAAGCCTCCATATTCCAATAGCTATCTTGACTATACCTTTTCGTACAATTTGTCCATTGCCTCATCCATTCTCCCAGTGTTTTTTCAGCTCTATTTTATCTGTATGCCCTCCCTTTCTCTGTAACTTGAAATACATTTAATTCCTACTTTTTAGATTAGATTAGATTAGATTAGATTTGTTTATTGTCATTTTTATTGTCACTTTTTTCTTAGTTGTGATGAAATGTCACCTACATGAAATGTTAATTCTGTTTTTCTCTCCACTGCATGATCGACTGAATATTTATAGCAGATTGTATTCTGTTGATTAGGAAATAGACGATCCAGTTGCAAAAGGTTGCACAGAGACCCAGTTCCGTGAGCTTGGTAACCTGTTTAGAGGGGATGATGGTGTTGAATATTGAGCTGTAGTCCATGAGCAACAGCCTTGACATATGTCTTTTTATTGTCCAAGTGGTCCTATGCAGAGTGGAGAGCCAGGGAGATTGCATCCTCCCTAAACCTGTTGTGACGGTAGGCAAATTGTAGTGGGTCCAGTTTCTTGTTGAGGTAGGAGTATAATGAGACATTACCAACCTCTTAAAGCACTTCATCACCACGGATGTTAATGCCACTGGTCGTTAATCCGTACTTTTCTTGGGCACTGGTATTATTGCTGTCCTTTTAAAGCTGGTGCGAACAGTAATGAGATGTATTAGATGTCAGCAAAAACTCCAGCCAGTTGGTCTGCACAGGTTTTGAGAACATGACCAGGTATATCATCAGTTCCAGATGCTTTCTGCGGGTTCATCCTCCAGAAGGATCTTCTGATGTCAGCCTCTGAGACTGAGATTGTAATACCATCAGGGGCTATGGGGGCCCAGGAAGGCACATCAGTGTTCTCCTATCAAAGCATCAGCTCGCCTGGGAGTGATGTTTCACTGTCATTTAAGTGATGTTGTGCCAGCCTGACAGTTGACGATCTACTGCCTCATCCTCCAGTTTTTAGTGCAAAAGTCCCTTTTAACCTTTTTGATGGCATTATCAAGGTCACATCTGGACTTCTTGCATGACTCTGCAAGAAGTCATGACTTGAATACCCGAGATTGTGCCTCAGAAGAATGCCGAGCTTCTGGTTCATCCAAGGCTTCTGGTTGGGAACACGCGGATGGATTTCGTGATTTTGCACTCCTCCGCACATTTCCTTAAGAAGTCGGTACCATCGATGGCATTTTCTTTCAGGTCCATGGCTGAGTCCTTGAACATCTCCTCCCCGCCCCCCATATGCAGGAAGGAGCCTAGCCAAATGGTCAGATTTCCCAATGTCAGGACGAGGGATTGAGCGATAGGCATCCTCGATGGTGATATAGCAGTGGTCAAGGGTGTTTGCAAGACACGTGCTGGTGATAGTTAAGGAGTGACCCTTTACGCTGGCTTTGTTGAAGTCTCAGGCTATGATAAGAACGGCATCGGAGTATGCCGACTGGTGTTTGTCGGCCATGATGTGCAGCTCCATGGCTGTGTTTCAGTCTTATGTGCAAGCCTGCCTGCCAGCCACATTTCCAGACACATTGGAGGCCTCCCCCATCCCCAGTGTTTCCTGGCACTGTACTCACTGTACCAGTGATCCTTCACCAAGTTGGGGATTCCCCTATGGCACCTATTGATTTAAATGGACCAGCAGTTTATTAATTACAACACTAATTCGTGCTGTTTCTTTTAACAAAGTAAGTTCAGAGCTGCTATATTTGATTCTCTGCTGTTGTGCTGCTTGCAAAGTGTCGCCACAGAGAGGCGCCATATTTTTCCCAAAATCATTTCTATTTGTGTACTCAATTTGTTGCTATTGCTGCCTGGATTCCTTCACCTTGAACCTATGTCCCCTTGGATTCCTATTAGATATTTTCCCCTTCACCTTGAACCTATATCCTCTGGTCCTCCATTCCCTACTCTGGGTAAAATACTCTGTTGATTTTAATGCTTTGGGCTAGTCTTGGGCACATTTCAATAGCTTCAATTAGCAAGATAGCATAAATGATGATTTGGGCTTTGTCAAAAGTTAGACCTTTTGCTGATATCCAGGTAAAATATGCAACAACTGGAAGAGAGAAAGGGTTTCCAAGATGTGTAGATGCTGGAGAGGTTAGTTGTGGGTTCCATGTCTTGGAGGAACTCATTAAAAGAAAAATGAATGGTGTTGCTAATTATTTGTCTCTCAGATAGAAATTTTAAAAGATTGAAAAAACATTATGATTTTCAGGAAGAAAAGTCAGGTGAGAAGGCAGCTGAAGCATTGGAGGTGAAGTTGTATGGCCAGGTCCCTCCTATTGAAAAGATGGATGCGTCCCTTTCGACACTGAGTAATTGCGAGTAAGTTTTTCTAGATTGAATCTTGAGTGCTTATCCATGTGTCCCTGCTGGACTTTATTTCCTTAAAATATGGTTTTAAACTGAAAACTATAATGTTTTCAAGGTTTCACCTTCTCTTACAGCTCGTCACACATTCAAATATTGGATGGCATGTTGTATCTGGTCTAAGTGGGCATTCTTCATCTGATCCCTATCACAAGGAATTGTGATACTTTGATGTCTGAGTTCATACCTTTGTCACTGACAGTGGGGCAAGAATCTTGGATATTTTGTTCAATCCCAAATCAGCAAAGGTTGTGGAGTTGAGGGAGCTATAGAAATTAATACTTCTGCTTGCATTCGTAGAACATTTGTTTAAGCGTAACTCTGCGGGACAGGCAGCATCTCTGGATAGAAGAAATGGGTGACAAGAAACAGTCCGAAGAAGGGTCGAGACGTCACCCATTGCTTCTCTCCAAAAATGTTGCCTGTACAGATATGCTTTCCAGCAGTTACAGCAACATTTTGTGTCTATCTTCGGCGGATACCAGCATCTGCAATTCCTTCCTACACATTTGTTTAAGTGTTACAGACCCTTGTCATTTTTACCACATTTTATTGCTTTCCTCTGAATTCATGGCCTTGTATCTTAAATTGACTGGGACTCACTTGCATTTGGAAGAATGAGTGTATTTCATTGAAACCTATAAATTCTAATGGGGTTACTCAGTGTGGATGTTGGCAGTGTGGGATGTGAGAGTAGATGGTCTAGCAGTCTTGGTTTCCAGACTGAAAACAGGAAAATTGTCATCACCCAGTATGTGGTGAATCTGTGGAATTATCTGCCTCAAGGCAATTGCTGAATTTTTTTTTGAAATACATTTCTAGACACAAGACATGATATCTTAGGACTATGCTGAATGGCTTACCCAAACCCCTATTTTCTTGCCGGTACAAGATTCCCAAATTACTGTTGTGTTTCCCACATTAAAACCGTATCTAGATCAAGAACAAAATGCTTAATTATGTATAAAAGTATGACATAAATGTAACTTTCATTTCTTTTTAGTGTGACATTTTTTGCAGTGATGCTCATTTGAATTAGTTTGCCGGTTTTACCTGCGAGTTCCATGCAGCAAATTAGGTGAAATAATTTTGCTTCAGATTCATGCAGTCAGTGGAGCAAGGTTTTCATTCTGGTGGTACATTGTTCTGCGTTCTAAGCACTGATCTCAGAAATGCCGAACATGCATCTGAAGTCGATGTTTGAGAACATGAAGACCTTCATTTTATCTTTTTTTAAATCAGCAATATAGTGTTGCTTTAAATCACGGTGCAATATCACCCAAGTTTAAAATATTATTTTGCTTGTTTTTCAGAAAATTGTCTCTTTCAACTAATTGCATTGAAAAAATAGCGAATTTGAATGGACTAAGTAAGTGTAAGATTTTTATTAAAGTTTTTATTCAAGTGGTTTTACTTTCACATCAAACATTCTTCTAAAACGGAAGCAATTGTACTATTTCAGGCAAATGGAAGTATGTACATCTGTATTTTTGCTGTCTCTAGCTGTGCTCATGTTTTATTCCATTTACATTAGCAAAGCTGGCATCCTAAGATATTTAAATAAAATCATATCTGTGTTGTCAAATGATGACATACTATACGCTACCCTAAATATTCACTAATGGCAGTATACATTATTTAACTTTGGGTATGATAGTGTCAGTGATAATGCTACCAGTCTAGTAACGTTCTGAACAGGAATAACACCTCAGAAACTTGAGCACTACTAGAGGCTGGAATTTGTTGCGCTCACTACCAGAGATCCAAGTTCATTACCCTAACGACCAGAGACTCGAGTTTGTTAGTATCACGACCTGAGTTAATTTCCCTCACTATTAAAGTGTCAAGATCATTACTCTCACTATCAGAGACCCAAGTTCGATACCCTCACTACTAGAAACTCAAGTTAATTACGCTCACTACCAGAGATCAGTTCATTTCCCTCACGACCAGAGACCCAAGTTAATTTACCTCGTTACCAGAGACCCAAATTTGTATCCCTCACCAATAGAGGTAAGTGGCATGGTAGACTTGTTATTTAGATTAAGATCATCAAATCTTAACCATATGTCATCCTCCCAAATGTGCCTGATTTAACTCTGCACGAATCCTTCCAATCAGGTTGTCAACTTTGTCATCGTATTGAAATGCCTCATCAAAGTCTCTCATGAGAACTTACAGAATACTAATAAAAATCCCTCCTTTTTTTTCAAACTTTTAACAACCTTTGAATCAATTGACTGCAATCTTCCTCCAAATTCTTTCCCTTGTCATAGCCTTACAGGGTGGAACAGGCACTTTGGCCCAACTTTCCCACACCAGGCAACATGTCCCATCTACACTCATCCCATCTACCTGCATTTGGCTCATATCCCTCTAAACCTGTACAATCCATGTACCAGTCTAAATGTTTCTTAAACGTTGCGATATTACCTGCCTCAACTACCTCCTCAGGCTGAAGAAGGGTCTCGACCCGAAACGTCACCCATTCCTTCTCTCCAGAGATGCTGCCTGTCCCGCTGAGTTACTCCAGCATTTTGTGTCTACTTCCTCGGACAGATCGTTCCATACATTCACCACTGTTTGTGTGAAAATGTTACCTCTCGGGTTCCTATTAAATCTTTCCCTCTCACCTTAAACCTATGCCTTCTGGTTGTTAATTACCCTACTCTGCCCATGTTAGTGCTCCCAAAATGCAACACCTCACATTTCTCTGTATTAAATTCCATCTACCATTCCTCAGTCCACCTACCCAACTGATCAAGATTCTGCTACAATTTTTGACAACCATCTTCACTATCTACAACACCACCCACTCTTGTAAAATCTGCAAACTTGCTAATCATCCCATGTACATTCTTATCCAAATCACTGATATAGATGACAAACAGCAAAGAGCCCAGCACCGTGTCCTGAGGCACACCACTAGTCACAGGCCTCCAGTCTGAAAAGCAACCTTCTGCCATCATCTTCTGCTGCCATTCATGAAGCCAATTTTCTATCCATTCAGCAATCTCTCTTTGAATCCCATGGGATCCATAGAACTGAGTTTGTGGTCCCAAAAGGCTCATCCACAAACATTTCATCCACCTGCAATTTCCCAAGACTAGATCAAGCAATGCTTTCTCCCATGTCCATGGCTACATTTCGTGACCACATTTGACAAATTCAATCCCATCTAAACTTTGGGAAATTTAAAATCCCTTACTCCGATAACTTTGTTTAACCTGCAGCTGTCTACAATCTCCTGGCACGTATGCTCTTCTAATTCCTGTTGACTATTTGGGGGCCTGAAGTTTACCCCCAACAAGGTGATCATCCCTTTCTTGTTCCTCAGCTCCTCCCATATAGCCTAACTAGACTGACCGTCCGTAGTGTCACCTCTGACCACTGCCATGATGTCCTCTTTAATCAATCATGCAACACCCCCTCCTCTTTTACCCTCACCTCTGTCTATCCTGATGCTCCTGTTCTCTGGAACATTGTTCAATCCTGCCCCTCTCTTAACCAGGTTTCAGTAACGGCTACAATTCACAGTCCCATGCCCAACGTTCATCTGCCTTACCCATCAGTCCTCTTGCGTTAAAATAAGAGTCAATTTAATTGTCATTTGAACCCCTAGAGGTCCAAACGAAATGCCGTTTCTGCAGCCATACATTACACACAAATAGACCCAGACACAACATAATTACATTTTACATAAACATCCATCACATAGCTGTGATGGAAGGCCAAAAAAAAACTTATCTCTCCACTGCACTCTCCCCCCCCCCGATGTCAGAGTCAGAGTCAAAGCCCCCGGCTGGCGATGGCGATTGTCCCGCGGCCATTGAAGCCACGCCGGGTGGTGCGAGGTCGCACACTGGGTCTTGATGTTGGAGCCCCCGGTGTGCGCTCGCAAAGTCCCGCGGCCGTTCCAGCCGCGCGGGGCAGTGATGTAGGCCCCGCTCCAGGAGCTCTTCGACCCCGCAACTCGGGCGGGAGAATTCGCCGTTGCAGGAGCCCCGAAAAGCGGTCTCTCTCCAGGGATCCGCGGGCTCCCGGCGCCGCTGTCCGCAGACCCGCAGCAGCAGCCTCCGACAGCAGCAGCAGCAGCAGCAGCAGCGGCAGCAGCAGCAGCAGCGCTCCTCCACCGCTCCAACCGCTCCGGACTCGGCCAGCCCCGCGACGGCGACGGTGAGTAGCACCAGAGTCCCCGGTCTCTTCCTGTTGGAGGCCGCTCCTCGTTGCGGCCTCAACGACAACGGAAACCCGACGAGAAAAAGGTCGGGTCTCCAGTGCAGGGAGAGATTTAAAAAGTTTCCCCCCCCCTCCCACCCCCCCCCCCACCCCCCACACACACACCCCAACAAAAAATAACAAAAACTACATTAAAACACAGACAGAAAATAATAAAAACGCGGACAGACTGCAGAGGCCGCTGCTGGCCAGAGCCGCGCCGCCTACTGGAGCATTAAAACCTGCTACCAATAATGTTAAAATAAGTGCAATTTAAACCAACATTCCTTAATCGCTTCCTGTCTTTCTCCTGTCTATACTGTCCTCTGTCCTCTCTCTCATCACCCTCCACACCAAATTGTAACTTCTCACCTGCCTCGATCCCGGATACGATCCCACCTCACCGCCAATCTAGCTTAAACCCACCCGTGTAGCATGTGAACCTGCCTGCCTGGACATTGGTCCCCCTTCAGTTAAGTTGCAGCCCATCCCTCTTGTATAGGTCACCTCTGCCCCAGAAGAGATCCCAATGGTCTAGAAATCCAAATCCCTGCCCTCTGCACCAATTCCTCAGCCACACATTCATCTCCCCTATCTTTCGGGTTTTACCCTCACTGGCAAGTGGCACTGGAAACAATCCAGAGATCACTACACTGGAGGTCTTGCTTTTCAGCCTTTTACCTAATTCCATAAATAATATGCTGCAGAACCTCCTTCCTCTTCCTACCTATATCATTTGTGCCAACATGCACCATGACCTCCGGCTGCTCCCCCTCCCCCCAGATTTTCATGCAGCTGATCTGAGACATCCAGGACCCTGGCAGCAGGAAGGCAGCACACCATCCTGGAGCCTCGACTGCTGCCACGGAACCTCCTGCCGCCTATCATTATGGCTCTGCCTGACGTTGCCCTTCTCTACTGAGCCTCAGCACCAGGGTTGGTGTCACAGCCCTGCCTGCTACTGCTGTCATCCAATTCCTTTCTTTCAAGTTGAAGTCAGTGAAGCATCTAGAGAGGTAAACGTCCCGTGCCTGTGGCATTAGGTCAGGTCAACAATCTAATCTTGCCCCTTACTCTAGAAACCTGTCTACCTCCCGCAGAGAATTTAAAGGCAGATCATCAACAGAGAGTGGTGAATCTCTGGAACTCTGCCACAGAGTGTGATTGGCTATATTTGGATGTGGCCCTTCCAGTGTTGGAGGAAAGGTACGGGTACAGGGATGATCAGCCATGATCATATTGAATTGCAGGCTCGAAGGGCCGAATGGCCTACTCCTGCACCTAATTTCTATGTTTCTATGTTTCTAACACTAGTGTGACTGGATCTTCCAGTGTTGGAAATGTACAGGGAATCTTTTTCCGCCTTCCCTGCATCTATGACTGCGTTCCCCCACCCCTCAATACTGATCAAAACATTTAAGATAAGCAGGGAAAGTTTCAGTCAGCTCCGTCTGAAATCATTGAGCTCAGCACGGCAAAGCCACATGAACACCAGTGGCATTGTTTGAAAGATTTCAAGAAAATACAGTATTTATCTACCAACGTCACACCAGTATCTCAACATTGCTTGGAAAATGTCATGAGCATAATGGCACTGAGCTCAAGCACTCAGCTGCCTGATTCATGCAGATGTCCACATATTGCTTGAGGGGTTGTATTCATAACATTTAAGTAGTATTTAGATGAGCATCTGAAATGCTATGACAAGTAATGTTGCAGGAAAATGGGATTTGCATAAATAGTTCCTTAAGTTGGGAATGGACATGAGCGAAGGGGCTGTTTCTGTGCCCTCTGATTCTGTTGGTAGCAGTGTTTCTCATTCTGTTACCAATGATAGCACAGTGTTTACCCCATTACCAGTTAAAGCGATCAGGCTTTCAGTAAGTTCCAGCTGAAATAAAGCAGTGCTTCTGCCAAGGTTGAAGCCCAGCTGGCAGATTTCCTGACCTAGGACTTGGAAAATCTCTCATAGTCAATGCTGCTCCATTAAACTTGTGTTGGAGTCAGCACAGGTATCCTAGACCATTCACATATCTATTGGGGAAGATTGTGCTCAGGCTGCATTTGAGAGTTACAACGTTTGCTCAGTTACATAATTAAATTGGAATCCTTGACTGTAATCCTGTATAGCCTTCTTTGACTGGATAGCACGGCACAAAAGGCTTTTCACAATACTCAGTCCACAAGACAATAATAAACTCAATTAGACTAAACTAAAACTTAAATTCGATTTAAACAGAATATATGTTTAGATCAGCCAGATTTTCAACAGAATTGATGTGGATAAAGAATAGTCCTGTTTTGCTGCACCTGTTTGTTCATTAAGTACATGTCACAAGACTGAAGATGTTTTTCATGTTTCTACCCACTTAGTGTGAGTGAGAGAGAGAGGCAGAGAGAGATATTCTTGTACCCAACACTAAACTGAGCAACTTGCTCCTGGAGTACACTCAGACTAATACTTTTGAGTGTTGCTGGACCAGTCATTGTTTTGTAATTCATATTACTGGGTAATTTGTAGATATTGCTATTAAATCGGAATTGTGTGTGTAATAATCATGGAGACATACACACAAAAAGACCCTTCAGCCCAACTTGTCCAAGTTGCCGTCCTGAGCTCGTCCCATATCCCACTAAACCATTCCTATTCATGTCCTTTAAGCAATGTAATTGTGTCAACCTATACATCTTCATCTGGCAGCTCTTTTCACACACCTACCACCCTTTGTGTGAAAGAATGCCCCCCTGTTCTCTTTTAAATCTTTCCCTTCCCATTTCAAATCTATGCCTTTTTGTTTTAGACTCCCCGAATCTGGGAGAAAGTGTGCCCATTCATCTTATATATGCCCCTTCTGATTTTATATACCTCTCTGTTCAGCCTGCTACACTCCAGGGAATAATGTCCCAGTCTATCCAACTCTCCTTATAAATCAAGCCCTCCAGTCCTGATAATTCCCTTGTGAATCAGCTCTGTCTTTCCAGCTTTCCTATAGCTAGATGACCAGAATGGAACACCATGCTCCAAGTGTGGTCTCACCAAGGCAAGTGTGACAAACTGCTTCTTCACCACCCTATGTTGCCACTTTCAGGGAACTTTGTATTTGTACGCCTAAGTCTCTCTGTTCTACAACACTCCCAAGGCCCTGTTTTTTACTGTGTAAGCCCTGCCTGGTTTAACTTGCCAAAATGCAGCACTTTGCACTTGTTCATATCCCAGCTGCCGATCCTTGGCTCACTTCCCCAGTCGATCTGACCTCCAGGTTCAAGAACAGCTTTCTCCCAATAACCATCAGACTCTTGAACACAACAGACACCAACTAAACTGAACTACAAACTGTCTTTGTTGCACGGGCTTTTTTGCACTAATATTGGCGTTTTAATTATTTTTTTTGTTTATTATGTTATCTATGAGTACTGTGTTTACAGAGATGTTATGCTGCTGCAAGAAAGAATTTGATTGTTCTGTTTTCACTACATATGACCATGAAACACTCTTCGTTCTTGATGTTAGATAACCTTCTTCACTGTTCACTATAGCATTAATTTTTATGACATCCACATCCCAATTGCATTCTCAGCCAAATCATTAATATAGATGACAAACAATAGTGGACCCAGCACTGATTCCCGAGGCACAGCACTGGTAACAGGCTTCTAATCTGAAAAAACAACCCTCCATTACCACCCCCTGATTCCTTCCTCCAAGCCTATTTTGTATCCAGTTGGCTAGCTCACCCTGCATCCCATGTGATCTAAACTACCGGAGCAGCCTACCATGTGGGACTTGTCAAAGACCTTGTTAAAGTCTATGCAGACAATATCTATCATCCTGCCCTTGTCAATCATTTTGGTCACCTCTTCAATTGAATTAGTGAGTTATCTTTCACGCACAAAGCCATGCTGATTATTGCTAAACAGTCCTTGTCTTTCCAAATTCAGATGGATCTTTTGTCCCAGAATCCCCTACAGTAACTTTCTCACCACTGACATTAAGCTCACCAGCTTGGAATTTTGTGGCTTGTCCTTTCGTAATAAAGGCACAACATTAGCTATCCAACAGTCTACCATTACATCCATGGCCATCGTTGACACCAATATCTCTACCAGAGTCCCTGAAATTTCTTCCCCAGGTTCCCACAAGGAACTAGGATACACATGGTCAGGATGTGAGATTTATTCATCTTTATGGATTTTAAGATTGCCACCACAACCTCCTTTGTAATGTAGATGTATGTCAAGATCTCGCTCTGCTCTTCCTTGAATTCATTAGCTTCCATGACCTTCATGGTAATGTAGACAATAAATATTCATATTGAGATTTTATCTCAGATGGTTTGAAAGGATTACACAGGATATTTTTCCATATTGGATTTTCCTTTTCCTCTTCCATAAGATTATATGATGGGGGGAAGGCTAGCAGTGAGGTGCATGGACATGATTTCCCCCGGGCATCAAAATAGAGAATGGCCTGAACTAACATTTTCCTATTGACTACTTTTGAATGCAAGTTTAAAGTGAAATATTGTGTATTTTTCTTATTTTCCAGAGAAGTTAAAAATTCTATCACTAGGAAGAAACAACATAAAGAATTTCAACGGCCTGGTAGGTTAATAACAAATTAATTCTCTGAATCTAATCTACATTATTAAGGTTTGTATTTATTTCTGCAATTGGGCAGCAAATTTGGTTAAAGAGTGGTGCACAATACAAAGCACAAAGGTTTAAAATATAATTTCTGAATTTGCTGATTTCAGATAGGGTAGCAAGGAACTTGTTGGCGTGCCCATCAACACCATCAACAGTGGTAGAAAGCAGATTGCAATGGTAGTCCTGGTGCAGACAGAAAATATCAAGAGGAGAAGCATGTTGGTTGAAAGCTTTGCTTTGACAGTCTGACCCAGGATGGGGTCATGGTCTGCAAAGCTCTGGGAGACGGGTGGAGATCAAAGATGGGGCATCAGGGTCAGAGGTGAAGAGGAGCACTACATGGCATGTTGAGGATCTATGTTTAAAAGGTTGAGGGGCATTATGTCTGATTGAAATTGGGGTAATGTGTTTCAACAGTAGGGCTGGCGGTTGGGAAATACATAACGTATGAGGATAAAGTTCAGGATCAGGAATGTAAGGGACTGTGGGAGAACATAGAAACATAGAAAATAGGTGCAGGAGGAGGCCATTCGGCCCTTCGAGCCAGCACCGCCATTCATTTTGATCATGGCTGATCGTCCCCCATCAATAACCCGTGCCTGCCTTCTCCCCATATCCTTGACTCAACTAGCCCCTAGAGCTCTATCTAACTCTCTCTTAAATCCATTTGGCCTCCACTGCCCTGTGTGGCAGGGAATTCCATAAACTCACAACTCTCTGGGAGAAAAAGTTTTTTCTCACCTCACCAACATGTAATGGCTCTGGATGAGTAACTGGGATCAGAGTTGGGGAGAACTGATGTTTTGTGGTATTAGTAGGAGAAAGCATTGTCTATCTGCAGGTGTTGATGTTCAGGATAGGAAGTACAGAGCATCACAAATAAGGCACTGGTGAGAAGGGAGCTTTGGTCTGCTAGTGGAGGCATGGGAGACACTGGGAAAGTGTAATGTATAAGGATGAGGGGGCGTTGGAGTTTGGGGACACTGCATATGATGGAGGAATGTTTGGAGTCATTGGAGTAGTTTGTAAGGAGAATGAGGTGTTGGTCGAGGGGGAAAATGATACAGTGTATGTGATTGAAGGAGGAAAGGTTGGCGGGAAGGGAATCTTTTATCTGTTTGATAAAGGATCATAAAAGAGAAGTGCAGGCAAGAAGTTTGAAGGAGAGGTCCCTAAGATATTTTAGTGGAGAGTTTAATCTCTTAGATTAATTTAGGTCAAGTGTGTAGGTAAAGAATTATACTTCTGAAACATTATACACTAAAACTAATAAACAAGTAGTCTACATGAGGATAAGTAATAAACTATGAACCCAATTTAGTTACAAACCTCGTAGTGTATGAACATTAATCTAAAATTGGGTGAGTTCAATGCCGTGTTCCACTTCAATATGTCAACAGGCCATATTAAATGTGCAACAAGTCGCTTATTAATCTCATTGTATGTTTTAGTAATCATAATACAATAAGTCCAGTGCATTGTGTAAGAGGGAGGCAGATTAAATAGTTGTTATGACTCCAGCTATGTGTAAAATGATCAACTCTGTTATTCAACAATAGAAGCTGTTTTTCATCCAGAAATAAGATCCTTGCATCAGGTAATTACTTTTACAACAGCATTTGTGGTGGAGAAAGGAGATAACATGCCGTGCATCCCAATGGAAGCAATATTGATTCAAGGTCAAAGGCTCAAAAAATCCCCATAATTAAAACTACAGTAATGAATAAGTAATGGGATTAAAAAGTAAGAATATTCAGGAGCAGATTGTTTCCATTCCAGAATTTTAAAAATAGATGCAACCATTGTCAATGCCATAAATAAAGAAGATGGTGGAAATAGTCAGTAGATTTGGCACCATTGGTGGAAAGGGAAATGGAATGAACATTTTAGGTTGATTATCTTTTACATATTAGGAGGTACTGATAGGTATGTTGAGGAGATGCTGTTTCCATTGTTTGGGGAATGCTAGGATTAAGTGTCAAGTGCAGTCCACACGAGGTTAAGTAATAAACTATGAACTAGATTTAGTTACTGATCGCGTAGTGTATGAATGTTAATCCAAAATTATGTGGGTATCATGTCTTCCCATCTAGGTTTTTTACTGTTTATAACTTCAATATATTGTAACTTCAGACCATTGTGTTTTATTGTAACATATACATTCATTTCCATATCAGTCCGTCACTGACATTGTTTATTACATCTCCCTAAATTTTCTAAAGTTTAGAGATTTTGCCTTGCACGTCCAGCAAAGATCATGTAACTAATTACAAATAGCAGTTGCACCTTAGGGTTAAGATTTCCATCTTCCTCCAATCTTGAAAAGAAACTGGTAAAGTTAAAGGTTTGCATATTGTTTCAAAGACATTTTTTCACGTATGTTCCTCCTGACGCTTTTATCTCCAGGGTTTTAATTTGGCTAACCAGCCTTTCATGTAGGGCACCTTCCAAACCACATATTTAACATTTAGTCCATTACTTTCATTTATCTCTCCCTGACACAATACTAATATGGGTTGTTAAAAATAGCCATCTGTTTAAACTAGATCACTGTTAAAACTTCTACAATGGTTCTCCTATATTAGTTCTGAATGTATCTATTCATTATTTTTACCAGTTATCATTTTTAAAGGCTTCCTCGCCACTTTGATTATGTTGACCAGCATGTAGGTGCCAAATTTTCCATGTTCCTTCTGGGCCATGACGTAATATTTTTACTTGAATCCTCTGTTATCCCAATGTCTAGTGAGGGCAGGTTGCTAACACTTTCTTATCAATTTTATTTACATCCACCTCCTTCATTTTTGCCGTGATTTTGGTATCTTCCTCTTTGTGGTGAATGAGAGATAGCAAGTACCATGAAGTATTCCAGCCTTGCTCTCTGGCTCCATGCAAAGTTCCCATTTTTGGTTTCTATTGAACCCACCCCATTTCTTACCATCGATTTATGTCCCCATAGAAAACATTCAAGTTTCCTCTGATAACTCCAAGAACAGCCTCTAAACTAAACTATAAATTAAACTGAACATTCTCAAATTCTTTCTTTGACTCTTTTTTTGTATTTCCGTTTTCACTTTTGCTCTGAGTTTTCCATATTGGTCCTGGTGATCTCACTTGTCTTATCTTGTCAGAAACTATATACCCACATATTCTGCTTCATTCTTATTTTCTTTCTTTATCATCATCCAGTGATCTCTGGCTTTGATTTCCCACCTTTTCTCCTTGGGGAAGTGTGCCTATATTATATCAAAATCTTTGAAATATTGTGTTATTGTATTGCTAAACTAAGATTTCAATTAAACCTTGTTAGGTTCATTCCTTTAACATGTTTTTCTCTAGTTCGCTCTATTCTCTTTGCATGGTCATCTTAACCTTATGCTAGAGCACAGAATCAGATTATTTGGCCCACCCCGTCCATACGGACTATTAAGTAATACTAACCCCTAATACTACTCTCATAATAGCACTTAGTTCGTAGTTTTTCTATTCCTTGGCATTTCAAGTGCTTGTCGGCATACTTGAATGTTACTACTATCTGTTCAGGCAGTGTGCATTGTGACTTTCTGTCCCTACAGCTCAATGCCCGGATCCATGAAGGCAAGTATACCATATCATACAAGTATACAATAACATTTCATGGCTCCTTCTAAACACCTGCTTGAGTTCTTTCCTATTTATATTCCTCATAGGATTCCTCATCTGATGTCATCTTCTTTAACCCGACATGCTCTACCTTTATCTTCCTGAACAAGTTTATAATCTCGTTCATCCACAGTTCCCTTACCTTGCCGTCCTTGTCGCTCCTTACTGGAACATGATGATCATGCACTTTAATCAATTGGCCCGTAAACAACTCTCACATGTGTTGCCACTTTCAGGGAACTATATGGATTTGGATCCCCAGAGCTCTATGTACATTACTGTTGTTAAGAGTATTTCCATTAACTGTGCACTGCGTGCTTGCATTAATCAATTACTGCAATGAGTATAAAAGATAGGATGTCATGTTGCAGCTTTATAGGTCTTAGGTTATGCCACGTTTGAAATAGTATGTGCTGGTCTGGCTGCCCCATTACAAGAAGGATGTGGAGCCTTTGGAGAGGGTGCAGGTTTACCAGAATGCTTCCTGGATAAGGAGGGATTTGACAAAATTAGATTGTTTTCTCTGAATTTCAGAGGTTAATGGGAGATCTGATAGAAGTATATGAAATTATGAAAGGCACAGATGGGATGGTCAATTAAAACCATTCTCCCAGAGTGGACATGTAAGAGACTAGAGGGCATAGCTTTAAAGTGTGAGGGGCTACATTTAAAGGAGATGTGTGGAGCAAGTTTTTTACACAGAGATTGGTGGGTGTCTGGAAAGCACTGACGGGGATGATGGAGGCTGATATGATAGTGGCATTTCGGAGGCTTTCAGAAAGGCATGTGGATATGGAGGGAGAGAAGATTAGTTTAACTTGACATCATGCTCGGCACAGACATTGTTGACTGAAGGGCCTATTCCTGTGCTGTACAGTTTTATGTATACACCATTATAGGTCATTCACAAAACACAACATTTACAGGCTTTTTCTATTCTCAGAATAGTTTGTAAATACCTGAAGTACTCATCAATTAACTCAATTTCAGAAGCTACGTTGGAGCAAATTGCAAACTGCAGTGAGTTGAGATGCAAGAAATTACAGACTGCAGCTTCTGAGTTTCCATGTGGTTACACTGTATAAGAGGCTGTTGGTTTTGTGGTAGAGAAAGGCAAATGCTACCAGTTTAATTGTCATCACAACCACAAAATCTAGGTCATTAAATAGTAGAACAGCCTCATAGTCAAAATAATCCACTCGTGCTCCATGTTTATGAAGGGGGATATCAGTCAGAGTCCGTATTAAATCGTGCCTCCCTCACCATAATTTTATGTCCTCTGTACCTCTGATAACTTTTAGAGATTTCTATGAATAAATCTAGAAATACTATAAATATAAATATTGTGAATTAACTCAAGCACTGCCTGTCTGCCCATTTCTTAGTTTAATTTCCAAATCTTTTTGCACCTTAATCAAGGGACACTGCAAGCCTCTACGGTGATGAAATCATTGCAATTGCATGCACACATATTGTTACAAAGAAATTAAGCACAATTAAGCACAGCCAAAAATCTGTAGCCTCCCTTTGATCTGGTATTTCGTTGGTTCACATGCTTGATTGATGGTGATTTATCATTAATGTTTTATTATTATTATTAATGTTTAGTGTTTTCTGAGTCATTCGTAACTGTCACTGTATGTCATGTTGTTACTTGTGGGTGGACACCAAGGCAAATTCCTTGTATGTGAATACTTGGCCAATAAACGTACTTACTTATTTACATTTCCTACCACTATATTTTTACTGCTATAATCAATTTTACTTTCTGCAGGAGTCAGTCGGGGAGACATTGGAAGAATTGTGGATATCGTATAACTTAATAGAGAAGCTTAAAGGAATTCATGCCATGAAGCAGCTCCGAGTGCTATACATGTCGAACAACTTAGTGAAGGATTGGGGTATGCTCCATATTTTTTTATATAGAAAAACTTGCATTACTGCAGAGATTTTCACAACATCAGCACATGCCTGAGCACTTTACTGCCAATGAAATATTTTTAAATTATTGTTGAACTTATAACAACCAAAGATAGACTCAAAATGGTGGAGTAACTCAGCGGGACAGGCAGCATCTCTGGATAGAAGAAATGGGTGACGTTTTGGATCGAGACCCTGATGCAAGTCTGAAGAAGGGTCTTGACCTGAAACGTCACTCATTCCTTCTATCCATAGTCTGCTGGGTTATTCCAGCATTTTGTGTCTATCTTTGGTGTAAACCAGCATCTGCAGCTTCTTCCTACTCATAACAACCAATTCTGTGTTTGGCCCCAAGATAATGGTTGAAGAGTAGATTTTCTACAGTGTTGCAGGTGTTCTTCTAAATAATGTAACTTGATCTTTTATGTTTTATTTGAGAGTCCTGTGTGGATATATTTATACTTCACTAACCCAGAGCTGTTTTGTTAATGCCCCTTGAAGCTGTGCCTTATGCCTTCCCAGAAGTTGCAGGTCTCCGAATACCCTCTTAGTTTTCTGCTGTATTGGAAAGTGGGGTAAAATTCATTTTTGATTGCCAGTGCTAAAGACATGCAAGAGTATCTGATTTTGGTGTTTGCCTCTGGGCATTCTACTCTTGTGATTCAGTGGAATTAAATGTGCTGAGGCGTGTCCAACCAGCAGCCAGTCGTCCTGGAGACCACAGATTAATTTTTACTCTGGAGTACGTTTTAATAAGCACACGGGTTTTCTCGGCCCAGTTTTTCACTTGATTCACCTAATTTGATACGACTCCATTCTTAATCTACCTTGAAAAGAAAATCAAATGCAGAAGCTATTCAATAAAATCATTCAAATATAATTAGCTAGAAAATGATGGGGATTATGGTTTTTTCTCTCGTGGCCCTCCATGTATTGGGAGCATGGAGGACTCTCCAAGTATGTACAATGAGAGACAATTTGTGCAACATCTTAGATTCATTTCCTGGATTATTGAGGGTGTCTGTGTAGCCTCGGCCATGCACTAAGCGACTCATGCAAGACCAGGGCACATGCAGACTTTAATTCTAATGTGACTTTTCTGGAGTTTGCCAGAGCAGTTACAAGGAAACTCTGGGAACCTAACTCAGGTATGCGCCTTTAAGTAATTTTTTTAACTGACTTTCCCAATGCACCTCATTCCACAGAAGTCAGTGGTGCTGAAATGTAATAGCTTAATAACCAATTTCCATGTATCCTCTTTGAATACTCTTATGGGCTGTAATGATTGCTGTTAAGTAAATGTGCATGCACCTTCAGACTGTTAACTAAAGCAGGCTCATCACGCTATTTCTGAACCAACCGTGCTATCACTAAACTGCAGCTGTCTCATTGACCAGTGATTTATTTCTAATGATTTCATTGAAGCATAGTCATAAAACAATTACCGGGTGAGTAATGAAGGGCTTGCTGGTGCACATTGCGAGTCGGGCGGGGGCCCTCAGAAGCCCATGCTCTAAGTGGCCGGGGAGGCAGTGCGAGTCAGGGGGTTCGTCTGCTATAACCGAAATCATTATAAAGGGGTCCATTAAAACAAGGGTTTACTGTACTGGAAACACTCATGAGGTCAAGCCGCATCTGTGAGAAAGAAACAGTCAATGTTTTACATTGGAGACCCTTCAGAACTGTAAAGGAGGCAAGAAAAGCTTGTAAAGCTACAGGGAGGATGGGATGTTTCTGATTGGGGATAAGCTGTAAACTAGTTTTTCTGGTAAACTACTGAGTTTGGTCTTTTGTTTCCACAACTATCTCTCTTCTTACAATGCATTGTCATGCATTTATAGGAAATACATCACTTGTCCTTTCTTCCCCTTCCCACCATCCAGGGACCCAAACAATCTTTCTGGGTAAAAACGCCATTCATTTGCACTTCTTTCAATCTGGTGTCCACAGTGAGAATCCAAAGATAGACACAAGAATCCTGAACATAATATTGCAACTTGCTATGCGATATGTTAATAGATTATCTGAAGAACGGTACCAATCCGAAACATCACCTATCCATGTTCTTCAGAGATGCTGCCTGAGCCACTGATTACTCCAGTACTTTGTGTTTTATTTTATAAACCAGCATCTCCAGTTCCTTGGTACACAAAATTGCTGGAGAAACTCAGCGGGTGCAGCAGCATCTATGGAGCGAAGAAAATAGGCGACGTTTCGGGCCGAAACCCTTCTTCAGACTGATGGGGGGTGGGAGGGGAGAAGGAAGGAAAAAGGGGAGGAGGAGGAGCCCGAGGGTGGGGGGATGGGAGGAGACAGCTCGAGGGTTAAGGAAGGGGAGGAGACAGCAAGGGCTAGCAAAATTGGGAGAATTCAACATTCATGCCATCAGGATGCAAGCTGCCCAGGCGGAATATGAGGTGCTGTTCCTCCAATTTCCGGTGTTGCTCACTCTGGCAATGGAGGAGACCCAGGACAGAGAGGTCGGATTGGGAATGGGAGGGGGAGTTGAAGTGCTGAGCCACCGGGAGTTCAGGTAGGTTATTGCGGACTGAGTGGAGGTGTTCGGCGAAACACTCCAGTTCCTTGTTTCTGCTATGAAATCCAGCTTAGAGATCCTAGCACTGGAGTCAACACAGACCTAAGGGTGACTGGGCAGCTTCCTATGGATTCTATGGATGATTGAAACACATGGAAGACTCTAGACATCTCCACATTCAAGTTGGCAGATGATGAGTCAACATGGTGAAGTGGATTTACTTTACTTGACCAGAGACTAGGCGAGGAGCACACTACGTAACGTCTTTTGGTCTGAAATAGTCTGACTTTAGTGAATGGTTGTGAAAGTAGAAGAGTTTTCTCCACGAAACACCCAGCAGGTATTTGTCCCATAGTTGCCATGTTGATTGCTGATTTCAATAGTGGGAAGTGGGAGAAGTACCTGAAATGGGTGGCACAGTTTCAATCCTGACTACGGGTGCTAACTGTACGGAGATTATATGTTCTCCCCATGACCATGTGGATTTTTTCCGGGTGCTCCAGTTTCCTCTCACATTCCAAAGATGTACATGTTGTAGGTTAATTAGCTTCTGTAAAATTGCCCTTGGTGTGGGATAACATAGAACTGGTGTGCAGGTGTTTGTTAGTCGGCATGGACCTGGTGGGCTGGAGGGTGTGTTTCAATACTGTATTTCTAAACTAAACTATATCTGAGTAAGGACTCCCAGTAAATGTTACAGGTTTGGGTGAAAGAAGTAACTTTGGACTTCTGATTCCCAGCGTCCTTTATCATTAGCATTTTCTTCACCTCCAGCCTGGGTTTATACAGATTACTTCATAATGACTGATCGCAATAATTTTGGCAACAACATTGTTACATCAAGCAATACCTGTGTGTTTGCACACAGATGAACCTTTGGTCATCTCACAATTCCTATGCCCCTAAATGTCCAATAGATCTTCAGTTAGTGAAGCTTTATTGGACCCGTATAAGTAGTATAAAACCTGAGCAAAATAATAACAGGCCAACTTGCCGTGACATACAGTAAACCCTCGTTCACGAACCTCCGTTATAGCAGACTAAATCTGTTGTGGACAGAGTTTGTGTTTCACGGAATGGCCACTAGGTGAATGGAGCAAATGGTGTTTTTGAACCATTTTAGCTTAGTTTAGTTTAGAGATACAATGTGGAAACATCGAGTCCGCGCCGACCAGCGATCACCCATAAACTAGTTCTATCCACACACTAGGGACAATTCATAATGTGTCGGATAAAACTACCACAGTGGTTCTACCTTCCCTCCCACATTGCAAAGACAAAGGCATTCTGACAGCGTTGGTTTCCCTGGGTCTCCTACCCCACAAAGATGTGCAGGCCTGCAGCCTATCTAGCCTCCGTAAACCACCGGCAGAGCCACAGCGCCAGAGATCCAGGCTTGACCCTGGGCGCCCCCTGCGACCGCGACTCCCCCACCTGAGCACCCCAGCTCCATCCCCACCCTACATAGTGTAGGATAGAAACAGTGCACCGGAGCACCCAGAGGAAATCCGTGCGGCCACAGGGAGCACCCCGGGCCAGAGTGGAACGTGAGCCCCCGGCACCACAAGCTAGCAGCTCAACCAGCGACACACAGAAACCAACCAAACCACAAACCTGCAAGTCTCCCCAACGCGGGAGGAACCCCGAGCACCTGGAGGAAATCCACACTGCCACAGGGAGCACCCGAGGTCAGGATCGAACTCCAGTCTCTGGCACTGTAAGGTAGTAACTCTACCGCCGTGCCACTGTGCCACCCCAAGTTATTGTATATTTTGTGTCCTTTACTGTTTATTGGCTGTTTTTCCCAATAGTACTGTACATATTAACCCCTCTTATTTGGTTATGGTGGACAATGTGTAATAATGGACACCATCTCCTTCCCTGTGGTCTGTTGTAGCGAGGGGTCAATAGTGCTTTATTTGGCACATATGCAACTGCACAGTGAAATTCCTATTGCGTATATTACACACGCGGGCTCTACTATTTTTGGAGCCATTATTCAAAGTCTGGTCGGCCCATCTTTGTGTCCTGGGTCGTCTCCTGAAGCTGTCCTTGAAGGCGCTGGAGGCATTAATCTGGTTCACCCTCCTACTTGCCCACGCTCCTCACATCCAACGTCTCCAGCTCCCTCCCAGTCACGTCACCATCGGGTTTTCAGACAGGCCCCCGGTTGCGCGTTCCTACAAGCCTTCAGGCGGGCTCCCGGTCCCGCCAATCGCAGAACCTTCGGACTAAGGCCATGTATCCCTGCTGTACCTTTCTGTGACCCTGACTATGAAGCAATCCCCCAATCCTCTACAATCCCTCCTAAAATCTGTGGAGGCAATATTGAACATTTCAAATTTGAGGTGGTTATGTTCTTGCTAAGGGGATTAAGGGATATGGATATAAAGCAGGTTGCTGAAGCTAAAATACAAATTAGCCTTGATCTAATATTTCTTCACTCCATAGATGCTGCCTCACCCACTGAGTTTCTCCAGCAATTTTGTCTACCTTCTAATAAGACTCGTCATTTTCCTCCGTAGCTGAAGCCTGTCAGTGGTCCCTGAATCAACAGCTATGTTTGTCAAATAGCAAGTCTCTCGAAGCAGTAGATTTGTGTCTTGGTTATGTTAAATTGTCATCTACTTTAGGGTTTTGATATTATCATACAAGGATGTGTGCTGAGATACGTGGAATTTGATAGGATCTATAGCATAGAAAGGAACCATATGTCAGACAGCCCATACTGCCATTTATGCTTCCACTCTGTTCATCTAAAAGTATCAGAGTAACTCTCTGTACCCTTTGCTCCTCTTGTCGGATTTCTTAGTGATTATCTTTTAGCAATGGACTCTAGTTACTTTCTTCAACACAGTTGGAAATGTTCTCTCTGTATTCAGTCCATTAAGAACTTGTATGAAAAAAAGATGAAGATCAAAAATATTACAGATATTGAAAATCTGAAATTAAACTTTAAATGCTAAAAGTACCCAGAAGATTAGGCATTATCAGTGTAGAGAGAAAGTGAATCAAAACTTCAGATCAAAGATGTTTTGTCATTCTGACAAAGCGTCTTCAATCTGAAATATTATCTGTTTCCACAGATGATGCTTAACCCATCATTTTTCATCATTTTCCATTGTTATTTATAATTTGAATTATGTTTTTAGGTCACCAGTCAAGAGAAAGGAAGCCTGGTCTGTTCATCCTTTTATAATATATGTGCTCTCAAATTTCTGGTACCATACTTGTTTTCCTTACATTCTTGTATCATCTGATGTGGTTCAGTGGTTAAACTTACAGTAAAAACGAGGCTTGAACTAACAGTCCAGTAAGCTAAATTCAAATCCCACCAGCTTTGTAATTTAAATTAAGTTAATAACCTAGATTAGTTTTTTTAAACTAGTCATTAGTGATGATATACAATTTCCACCACTATTCCAGGCTGTATGTGGAAGGATTGCAAAGCTGGTCTGATTGGTTTGTTGTGAGGTTGCTGAACTCTGTCCATTGCTCGTTCTTTTTCCTGTTTAGCACGCATAACCTGGTGTTGCAGTTTTACCAGTTTAGCACCCGCACTTTTATGTACTATTGTTACAACTTCTGGTGTGTTCAATTCCATTCAAAATTCTTGAACAAATGAAGCAGACCTTCCTGCATGGATAAAACCTGGACAACATTTGAGCCAACGATCATTTTCAATCAAGAGGAGCCTAAGCCCTTACCCTTAACAGTTATTAACATTGCCATCACAGAGTCCTTCCCTATCATTGACCAAAAAAGTCGATGCATCAGCAACATAAATATTGTGGCTGTAACAGCAGATCAGAATCTGGTTATCCTGCTGAGAGTGACTCGCTGCTGGGCACCACTCACTTTTGCTTTATGTACAAGATATTGGACTTGATGGTTCACCATCACCTTCCTGAGTACAATTAAGATGAACACCAATCACTGGCCAGTGACACACAGATTCCAATAAAATGCTTTTGTCTGGATGTGGAACTCCAATAGCACTCGGAAGGTTTGAGACCGTCCCAGGCAAAGCAGACAACTTTATTTGTAGCCCATCTACCATCTGAAATATTTATTCCCTCTCGCAATAGTGCGCAGTAGTTGCAGTGTGTACCGTCTGCAATATGCTCTATAGTTATTTGCCCAGGTTACTCTATAACAGCACATCCAAAGCTCTCCAACCAAATAGACAAAAATTCAGATGTAAGGCAACACCACATGCGCAGGTTTTTCCCACGTCAAATACCAATCATGTTTGGAAATAAGTTGGTCTTCCTTGTTGCTTTATCCAAATCCTGAGACCTCCACGCCCAACATTATTTGATTACGATCACACCGGAATGTCTTCAATGACCCTTTACCGCTTTCTCAAGAACAACAGGTTAGCTGGATGGCAGAAGGCGAAGTGTGGCAATAATGGGGCTTTTTGTGGTTGGCTGCCAGTGGCTAGCGGAGTTCCACAGGGTCGGTGCCAGGGCCGCTACTCTTCACGTTGTATATTAATGATTTGGATGGGGGGGATTGACGGCTTTGTGGCCAAATTTGCAGATGATGCAAAAATAGGTGGAGGGGCAGGTAGTGTGGAGAAAGCAGGGACTCGGCAGAAGGACTTGGCCAGGTTGGGAGAGCGGGCAGAGAGGTGGCAGATGGAATACAGTGTAGCAAAGTGCGGAATCATGCATTTTGGTAGTAAGAATAAAGGTATAGACTATTTTCTAAATGGAGAGAATCCAAAAATCGGAGGTGCAAAGGCACTTGGGAGTGCTGGCGCAGAATTCCCAAATAGTTAATTTGCAAGTCAAATCGGTAGTAAAGAAGGCAAATGCAATGCTAGCATTTATTTCAAGTGGACTAGAATACAAAAACAGGGATGTAATGCTGAGGCTATATAAGGCGCTGGTCAAGCCGCATTTGCAGTATTGTCAGAAATTTTGGGCCCCATATCCGAGGAAGGATATGCTGGCTCGGGAGAGGAGGAGATTAACAAGAATGATCCCAGGTATGAGTGGGTTGACATATGATGAGCATTTGACGGCACTGAGCCTGTACTCACTGGAGTTTAGAAGTATGAGGGGGGGACCTCATTGGAACTTACCAAATAGTGGAGGGCTTGGATAGAATGAATGTAGAGAGGATGCTTCCAATAGTGAGAGAGTTTTGACAGTCGGCAACTGCAATGGATCAGTGTCTCAAGAGGCTGGAGTTAATATCACCAGTCTCACAGAGAACTTCATGATGGTCCCCAATTTTAACGCCACATTTATTATTCAGATTCATTGATTTGATAAGGTCATATACCTTTCCTCCTATACAACAGCCAAGGAGTTTGTAATAGAGCCCTTCATGCCAAATAGAGTCAAATGCTTTCTCAATAAAACAGGCAAATGTTTTCCCATTTTTCGTTTGGTGTACATGTTTTCCAATGAGGGTGTGGAGGATATAAATGTGGTCAGTGGTACGGTGTTTTGGGAGGAAGCCGATTTGGTTTTTAATGAGAATGTTGTGTTTGTTAAGGAAATCCTGCATTCTGTTATTTATGATACTGAAGAATAACTTCCCTAGGCAGCTACTGACACAGATGCCACGATAATTATTTGGGTCTAATTTGTTTCCACTATCTCTAAATCCCCTCTCTCTCTCTCTGTCTCTCTCTCTCTCTCTCTCTGTCTCTCTCTGTCTCTCTCTCTCTCTCTCTCTGTCTCTCTCTCTCTCTCTCTCTCTCTCTCTCTCCGTCTCTCTCTCTCTCTGTCTCTCTCTCTCTCTCTGCTCTCTCTCTGCCTCTCTCTGCCTCTCTCTGCCTCTCTCTGCCTCTCTCTGCCTCTCTCATGCTCTCTCTCTCTCTCCCTGTGTCGCCTACTTCTCTGTCTCTCTGTCCATCCCTCTGTCGATTCTTCCCTTTGTCTCTCCATCTCTCTGTGTCCCTTTGGATCTCTGTCCGCCCTTCCTCATTCCCACTCTCTCTCTCTCTCTCTCTCTTTCTCTCTCTCACACACTCCCTTTCTCCTAATTCTCTTCATTACTTTCAACATTTAGCTGAGTTTAGCAAGCTGGCTGATCTTCCTAACCTGGTGGACCTTGTATTTGTGGGGAACCCAATAGAAGAGAAACACTCATCGGAAGGCGTCTGGGTGGATGAAGCAACAAAGAGGCTGACTCGGCTGAAGAAACTAGATGGTATGTTAACTGACATATTTATATTTCATTATGTTACATAGGGAGGCAGTTCTGCCATCGAGTCTATGCCAGCTGTATGAGTCATTCCATCCTACCCCCTCCTTCACTTATTTCCTCGTCAACTATTGTTTCCACCATGCTGATTGACAATTTCACACCAATTCCCCAGTCACCCATACTGGTGATTAACCTGGCAAACGGCATTCTTTGGGAAGAAATTGAAGAGCTCAGGTCCAGTAGCCTAGGATCGGGGGAAAGACAGATCTTGGAGGAGGTAGCACGGGTTATTGGTAGGGGACGATCAGCCATGATCACAATGAATGGTGGCGTGGCTCGAATGGCCTCCTCCTGCACCTATTTTCTATGTTTCTATGTAGCGCTGAAGGAAGTTACTGAAAATGGAGGAAGGAATTCATGGAGAGGTTTGGAACGAGGAATTGTTTAAGATTTGCAGGTCTAGAAACATAGAAATTAGGTGCAGGAGTAGGCCATTCGGCCCTTCGAGCCTGCACCGCCATTCAATATGATCATGGCTGATCATCCAACTCAGTCTATGGGCGGATGGGTCTAGATGCTAGTTACAATGCTTTGCTTGGTTTATGGAGGATGCACGGTGGAGGCTGATGAGGAGCAATGTAATTGAGAACCAGCAAGCCAGGTCCTAACATACAGTAATAGATGTTTGAAGACAATGCAGTACATACTGCCACACAGTGGCTGAATCTGATTTGGTGATTTTCCTTTCTAGAAGCTTGCTAGAATGGAGACATGAGAGACTGCAAATGCTGCATTTTGAGCAAAAGATAAGGTGCTGAGGAACTCTGGATCAGGCAACATCTGGTAGGCAGTTTATCTCCCAGCACATCCTGGCAGGAGACCAAAGCACCAAGTGTAAACCCACAGTTCAAAAGTTCATAAGACATAGGTGCAGAATAAAGCCATTCGGCCTATTAAGTCTGCTCCGCGTGGTTGATCTGTTTTTCCCTCTCAATCCCATCCTTCTGCCTTCTCCCTGTAACCTTTGACATCCTTACTAATCAAGAACCTACCAATCTCTGCTTGGCCATGGAGAGAACATGCAGACTCCACACAGTGAGCACCCAATGTCAGGATGGAATCTGGTATCCTAGAGCTGTGAGCCAGTAGCACTAACTGCTGTACTGCCAAGCTGTCTTTAAATGTTCTAAACATTGTGAACCGGTTTGATAAGGTAGAAAATATTTCACTTGAGGGACCATAAATAATACATCATCATCATCTAGTAGTAATTCGAGAGAAACATGGCTGTTTCTACACTGTTTTCTTTGCATAGTTCCAAGTGGTCTGCAGTTTTGGAAATGGCCAGGTCTTTACAATGCTTTGAATGATCTGCAAGAAATGTGTTTCACATGCCAGATAGAGTGTGAAGTGTCTCCCTTATTCAATAATGACATTGTCGGTTCAGTCATAAGGTTGTGCTTTGAAGTCCCATTCCAAAGAATTAAATGCAGAACTCAGGCTTGCACTTCTGAGCAACATTGAATGAGGTTTGCATTGACAGTGGTGTTACCTTTTGAATGAATTGTTAGACCAAAACATCTTATCTGTATATAAAGGATACCATGCTACAACCAGGAGACCAGCAAATTTGTCCCCCTGTCATGGCAATTTTGTTCCCCTCGGGTTATTGTATTTGCAGATTTCATGTTTTCTCTTTGTGACCATGTGGGTTTCTTCAGAATGCTCTGTTGTCCTGTCATATCCCAAAGTCCTGTTGCTTGGTAGGTTCGTTGGTTACTGTAAACTACAGCTACTGTGGCAGGAGAATCAGGGTGCAATTGATGGGTATGTGGAAGAGAACAGGGTACTGGAAAATAAGTAGAGCAAGAGGACTGATAGGATTGCTGTGAGAGCTGGCAGAGACTCGATAGGCTGAATGGCCTCATGTCAGAAGTAAATATGAATATTATCAATACAAAATTAAAGCCATTTATTGTTTCCTTTTTTATCAATATTGATTGTCTGAATTTGTACAAATTGAGCATTGCTTGTGGAATCCGGTAGATACATCAGGGCTCTAAATTAACAGTTGCCCGGGTGCCAATGGCGACCAAAAGTCCCGCCGGGCAACCTAACAACCGTGCCAAATTGCCCGGCTTGGCAAGCACCTGGGACACCTATCGTTCATCTCTGAGTGGGTCCCATTCTCTCTATCTCTCTCTCTCTCTCTCTCTCTCTGTCACTCTCCGTCTCCGCCCTACTTCCGGGTTTCTGCTCTCCGCTCGCTCCTCATCCGCCGGCACGGCCGGCCACCTTACACATGCGGCCTGCCACAGCCTGCACATCCTCCCCCTGCACGTGTGCATAACCACAGCCAGCGCATCATCGGCCGTGGTTGTGCGCATGTGCCGCCCTGCACATGCGCACTGCCACGGCAACTGGTCGGCGCTGGGCACTTTGTCCCTCCCTTTGCATTGTGGGAGATCTGGCCGCCATTGCTGTCCGGTCGCTGACTCACCACGACCGCTGAAAACCAACGCAGAATCACTGCCTGGAGCTGGAGTAACTTCCTGGAGTAACTCTTGCTTCTTGGTTTCCTGGTCCTCCAAAAATATTCCAAATGGAATTTAAACTGCTGGACCCACCACCACCAAACTCCAAACTCTGAAAAATAACAGCCTATTGCACTTTATCTGTTTATTTATTATGCATATATATGGTCTATGGTATATAGACACACTGAACTTTTATCTCCTGTTCTGTATTATGTTTACATATTCTGTTGTGCTGCAGCAAGCAAGAATTTCATTGCCCTATCTGGGACACATGACAATAAAACTCTCTTGACTCTTGACTTGGACTTAAGAAAAAAAGGGTTCTTGGGGGAAAAAAGAGCTACCTTAAATTTAGTTGCGTCTGGTTGGGTAACTATGGTGGGGTGAAGACTATTCCATGCTTTAATTGTGCGGGGGAACTCCATGGAGCAGCCAGCATCTCTCGATAGAGGAAATTGGGTGACGTTTCGGGTAGAGACCCTTCTTTAGATTTCCTCTGGTTTTAGTGTTTTTAGTTTAATTTAAAGATACAGCGTGGAAACAGGTCCTTCGGCCCACCGAGCCCACGCTGACCACCGATCACCCGTACACTAGTTCTATCCCACACATTAGCAACGAAAATCAAGTCGAGTGTTTTATTCTCTCACGTCTCAGTTAGAACAATGAAATTCTTACTTGCAGCAGCACAACAGAATATGTAAACCTAGTACTCTGTAAACAATGTTATAAAGGAGAAAAAACTGTATATTAATATATTAATATATAACTATATATATGTGTGTGTGTGTGTCTGTCTGTGTGCTTGTGTGATAATTACCCACACACACACACACACACATACAATTTCCCTCCTGGGATTAATAAAGTTCTATCGTATTGTATTGTGTGTGTTGGAAGAAACTGCAGATGCTGGTTTAAACTGAAGATAGACACAAAAAGCTGGAGTAACTCAACAGGTCAGACAGAATCTCTGGACAAAAGGAAAATATTACGTTTTGGGTTGGGTCTGAAAAAGATTCCTGCACACCTTTAGAATGTGGAAGGAAACAAGAGCACCCGGAGAAAACCCATGTGATCAAAGGGAAAAGGAGCAAACTCTATACAGACAGCACCCATATTCAGGATCAATTACGGGTCTCTGGCACTTTTAGGCAGCAACTTTATGGCCAATGTACTGCCCCATAGTCTTGAACTGAATTAACACATACAGTAGCTGTAAAGGGGGACATAGCGTCACCTAGAGATTTAAGACTGAAAATGGATAGTTTCTTTTTTTTTAGTAACCAAAAAGTATAATTTTTTGTGTGTGGGAAAACAAAATATCCTGTCCTCGGGCACTGTCTGTGTTGAATTTGCACATTCTCCCTGCAAGCGTGTGGGTTTCCTCCCACATCCCAAAGACGCATTGGTTTTGTAGGTTAACATTTCTCTGTAAAATTGCCACTAATGTGTAGGGAGTTGTTGAGGAAAGTGGGATAACAGAACTTGTGTGAATGGGTAGACAAAAATGCTGGAGAAACTCAGTGGGTGAGGCAGCATCTATGGAACGAAGGAAATAGGCGACGTTTCGGGTGGAGACCCTTCTTCAGACTGATGTTGGAGGGGGCGGGGACAGTAGGCTGTGGGAGAGCTGGGAATGGGAGGGGAAGGAGGGAGAAAGCAAGGACTAGCTGAAATTGGAGAAGTCAATGTTCATACTGTTGGGGTGTAAACTTCCCAAGCGAAATGTGAGATGTAAACTTCCCAAGTGAAATGTGAGGTGCTGTTCCACCAATTTGTGATGGCCCTCACTCTGGCCATGGAGGAGGCCCAGGACAGAAAGGTCAGATTCGGAATGGGAGGGGGAGTTGAAGTGCTGAGCCACCGGGAGATCAGGTTGGTTATTGCAAACTGAGTGGAGGTGTTGTGCGAAGCGATCGCCAAGCCAAGTGATGGTCTCACTGAGGTTGATCATACGCTGAATAATCCAACCAGATTTTTGTTTGGAAATAGAAAAAAATAATAGAAATTGCATTCATTGCAACGTGTAAAAAGAGTTGAGATACTGTATTGTAATTTTGCTGCATGTCATTGTGGTATATATCATGTCTTGATTGGTGAATATGTTTAGTTTGTGACTTTATTTGAAGCAGAAATAATATGTGAATGCTTCATTGACCATAATTCCGACTGGTAACTACGCACTTCGTCCGAGCACATTCCGAGCATCTTAAATGACCACCTAAACTATCATTTGGCAACCTAAAAAGCTGCCGAGGTTGCCCGGCTGGCATCAGAGAAAAAAGTTAAATGAGAGCCCTGTACATTATACTTTAAAAGTACTTTTGCCTTGCATCCTTCAATCTTGAAAAATTTGAGTGGATCAGCAAGCTTGAGTGAGGAATTGTAAACTTTCTTTGCATGTTCAAGTGGCCAATAATTTTCTAACTATGTAACTACTTGTGAATTTAGGGATCCCTGTCATTAAACAGGTGGAAGAAGAGGCTGATGACTAACTGACTGAGGCCGATGTCTGAACAACCTTCCTATTGCACTTTCTCTACTCTCCTTGCAAGTGAGCATTGTCTGAAGATCTCACAGCCCAGTCTTTGGAAATTTCCCAGCACGTTCTCATTGTGTTGCCTCGTGATTTTTGTCATGTTTGTTGAAAACTGTGAGCTTCCAAAATCTACTGACCAACAACTAGAAACTACAACCACTAACAGGAAAATAATTGCTTGAACTACAGATTTCTTTACTTTAATTTCTTTTGTATACTTTCGTGTGACACGAGCATTAACTTACAGATGCTGTTTGACAACATGGTAAACTGTTGCTCATTTCTGGTAAAGCACATGAAACTATTTTCTGTAAAACGAATAATTTGTAATTATAAATGAATATGAGATATTGTTACAATGTAGTTAATGAATGTGATGTTCATAGATAAGGTCCTACCTTTGCTTCTAATGTCATAAAGCAGCAGCTTTTCCCTATGTTCAATTCATCAAGCATACTTTTTTAAGTGATAGTCTCATTTTTGTAAAGTGCTTTTATCTGTTTTATACAAAATTATTTATCAGACGATGTTGTACATGTACGCACAATCTTGTGGAAAAATGATTTATTCTGGTAATGATTAAATATAATTAACTTTCCTTACTAATGATTCCCAATAATTCCCCAGTGCCCCATCTCCCCTTCAATTTACCCTAGATCCCATCACCTGCTTTCCTGAAGACTATCTAGGAAGCATTATGTATGTAGTTTTTTTTTCAGATGCAACACTGATATGGTGGAATTTGACACATTTGGGCCAGTGTAGGATTTGTCTGCTTTGTTGCCAGTTTGGCTACCAATTCCCTCACCTCTGTTAACCTGCAACATAATTCATCTCCCTATAATTAGTTATGCATTTAGGTTTAAGTTAACTTGAGTTTTAGGTTTAACTAATATATGGGCATTGTTGACGCAGCGGTAGAGTTGCTGCCTTACAGCGCTTGCAGCGACGGAGACCCAGGTTCGATCCCGCCTAAGGATGGGGTCTGTACGGAGTTTGTATGTTCTCCCCGTGACACTGTGTGGGTTTTCTCCAAGATCTTTCCTCCCACTCCAAACACGTGCAGGTTTGTAGGTTAATTGACTTGGTGTATGTGTAAAATTGGCCCTAGTGTGTGTAAGACAGTGTTAGCGTGCAGGGATCGCTGGTCGCCGCGAACTCGGTGGGCCGAAAGGCCTGTTTCCGCGTTGTATCTCTAAACTAAAAAAAGAGACAGCATTTATTGTAAATTTTTATTTTATCCTGAAACTAGAAGGCATTTAAGAGTAAATGGGCCTGGAGTCACAAATAAGCTGGGTCAGTTAAGGATGCTAATGTAGAAACAAGGAACTGCAGATGCTGGTTTACACTATAGGACATAAAGTGCTGGAGTATCTCAGCATCATGTTAATGTCCTTTTCTTGAGAACCATTACTACGGCTATCTTTTTAATCTCGATTTATTTAGTTGACTGAATCCATAGTTATCTGAAAGTGGCAACACAAGTAGACAGAGTGATGAAGACGGCATATATATTGCTTCTTTTCATCAGTTGGGGAATTACATATGAGAGTCAGGAAGTCATGTTGCAACTTTATAAAACTTTGATTTGGATGTATTATGGAGTATTGTATCCAGTGCTGGTCTCCCCATTACAATTAGGATATGCAGGGTTTGCAGAGTGTGCAGAAGGGCTGTCCGGATTAGAGAGTGTTAACTAGTGGGAGAGGTTGGAAAATCCTAGATTGTTTTCTCAAGAGCATCAGAGGTTGAGGGGAGACCTGCTGGAGGTATATACAATTATGAGAGGCATGGATAGGTCAGACAGTCAGAATATATTTTCCAGGATAGAAATGTCAAAGACAAGAAGCCATAGCTTTAAGGTAAGTGGGGGAAAAGTTTAAAGCGGATATGCGGGGCAAGTTTTTTTTATTACAAATGCAGGGTGGTGTGTGCCAGGAACACACTGCCAACGATGGAGGTGAAAGCAAACACAATAGTATTGTTTAAGAGGCTTTTAGTTATGTATCGCGTGTAGACAGGAGTTTAGTTTAACTTGCCATTTGGGAGCTGAAGTGCCTGTTCCTGTTTTACTGGTCTATGTTGCCTACTGTTTTCAATTGTATATTCTGCAAACATTCAAGAAGGGAGCAAAACAAAAGAGGAGCAACTAATGTGGTTGGTAAGATTTTAAAATCCATTTAAGGATGAGATTTCTGAGTACTTAGAAGTGCATGATACTATAGGCTGAAGTCAGCATTGGTTCGATGTAGGGGAGATCCTGCTTGACAAATCTATTGACATTCTTTGAGGAAGTAAATAAACAAAGATAGATATGCCATTTATTGTCACTATACATGTACAGTGAAACTGAAAGCTGCTCGTACTCAGTGCATACATACAATTTAGCACAAAAAACAAGAAACAGAAAAAAACAAAAAACAGAAGGGAGATGGGGGGGGGAAATAGGTGCACAAATTCTGCGGCGCTACATTCATATATACATATATACAGATGGAAGTCCATGTTGGGCGGTGTAGTCAGTGCATGTGTGAATTTGAATTTATAGTAGATATAATTCTCGGAAAGCAACTATTCCTGAGTCTGTTTGTTTACTAAGGTCAGATGTTTACTTGAATTTTCAGAAGGCCTTTGATAAAGTGACACACGCAAGGATGTTAAACAAGATGAGAGTTCGTGGTATTGGAGGGAAGATACTAGCATTGATGGAGGATTGGCTGAATGGCAGAAGGCAGAGTGGGAATAGACAATAAGTGCAGGAGTAGGCCCTTCAAGCCAGCACTGCCATTCAATGTGATCATCCCCAATCAGTACCCCGTTTCTGCCTACTCCCCATATCACCTGACTCCGCTATCTTTAAGAGCCCTATCTAGCTCTCTCTCGAAAGAGAATCGGCCTCCACCTCCATCTGAGGCAGAGAATTACAGACTCACAACTCTGTGAGAAAAAGTGTTTCCTCGTCTCCATTCTAAATGGCTTACCCCTTATTCTTAAACTGTGGCCCCTGGTTCTGGACTCTCCCAACATCAGGGACATGTTTCCAAACCCTTAATAATCTTATATGTTTCAATAAGATACCCTCTCATCCTTCTAAACTCCAGATTATACAAGCCCAGCCGCTCCATTCTCCCAGCAAGACAGTCCTGCCATCCCACGAAATAACCTACGCTGCACTCCCTCAATATCAAGAATGTCCTTCCTCAAATTAAGGGACCAAAACTGCACACAATACTCCAGATGTGGTCTCACTAAGGCCCTACCAACTGCAGAAGGACCTCTTTGCTCCTATACTCAACTCCGCTTGTTATAAAGGCCAACATGCCATTCGCTTTCTTCACTGCCTGCTGTACCTGCATGCTTACTTTCATAGACTGATGATCCTGTTGTACTTCCCCTTTTCCCAACTTGACACCATTTAGATAGTAATCTGCCTTCCAGTTTTTGCTACCAAAGTGGATAACCTCACATTTATCCACATTAAACTGCATCTGCCCAGTCACCCAACCTGCCCAAGTCACCCTGCATTCTCATAGCATAATATAGGGGGCTTTTACTGGTTGGGTACCGGTGACTAGTGGTCTTCCGCAAGGATCGGTGTTGGGTCTGCTATTTTCATGTTGTAGATTAATGATTTGCATGATGGCTTTGTGGCCAAGTTTGTGGATGATACAAAGATAGGTGGAGGACCAGGTAGTGTAGAGTAAGCCGGAAGTCTGCAGAAGGACTTGTTCAGATTGGGAGAACGGACTGATAAGTGGCAGATGGAATACAGCGTAGCAAAATGTGTAGTCCTTCACTTTAGCAGTAGCAATGAAGGCATATTTTTACTTCTATTTTCTAAATGGGGAGAGATTTCAGAAATAGGGGCTGCAAAGAGGCTTGGGAATGCTATTGCAGGATTCCCAAAAGATTCATTTGCAGAAAGCAGCAGAATTGGGTTCAGAGGGAGATAGATCAGCCGCAATTGAATGGTGGAGTAGACTCAATGGCCCAAACAGCCCCTGGACATGTTTTGTGACTTTAGTAAACATTTGCTGTGGTAAGGTTAGAGGCAATGTCTCAAGCTTCTGGTTACCAGACCAATAATTTATCCACTGCGTGTAGGAAAGAACTGCAGATGCTGGTTTAAATCTAAGGTAGACACAAAATGCTGGAGTAACTCAGTGGGTCAGGCAGTATCTCTGGAGAGAAGGAATGGGTGACGTTTCGGGTCGAGACCCTTCTTCAGACTGATGAATTTATCCACTGCGTTACTTTTGTTTCTCTGGGGTGGAAACAGAAGTAGCAGAAACCAGGGCGACCAACACCAGCTGGTACTTGGTACTTTCATCACTTGCCTTCTTGGCTCAAATCATCCTACCCAAACAATCAAAGGCATATTGACTCTCCAGCTAATTAGAAATTGAACAAATTCTTTGTTGCTCAATTAGATTAATCTTGACGAATTGAAATTCTTTTTCCTCATCTCCAACATAATTTTAGCAAATAAATTAAGTACGCATTAAAAAAAAACAAAAAACAACTTAGCGTTCCACAAATGTCAACTGGTAATTGGCCTTCAATTGTTGAATTAGCCTAAGGAACTGGCAAGCCAAGTGGTAAGTCAGCACAGCTCCCCCCACCACTTATCCCAGCGGACCTGGTTTAAGTCTCTGTCCTCCTTCCTCATCAGGTACCAATACTTTTGCTGCGGCCACTACCAGCAGAGTATAAGATATCTTTTGAGATGAAAATTCAGGCCTCTATCGTTGGTGCATTACCATCAAGTCAGGTTGAGTTTGTCATATGCACAAGTACAGTGAGGTGCAGGTACAATTAAAATCTTGTTTGCACCTGTATCACAAGCACATAGACTGAGGCAACATACAAAACTAATTATGCATGTTATATATAAATTACACACAACTTCTACAAGACAGTGACATTTAAAAGACTGAAAAAACAAGTCATTCGTACAAAAATATAAAATTAGAAACGCATCAAGGTCTGCAGTATTCCGTTGCAGAGGTGGGATTAGGGATACTTTCTACTGTGCCTCTGTTGAACAAATGACCACCTCAATCTTTAGTCAAAAGCTCAACGAGGAGTGGTTCAACTACCCATGGTAAACACATGAACCCCCATCAGCAACTCATGGGTACAAGGCCCAGTCTAGAGATTTAACACTCAATAATAAACTTGGCCAACACTCCAGTGCAGTTCTGAGCAAGTATCACACTGCCAGGGCTGCTATCATTTGCATGAAGCTATCCTCTCAGTGGATGTAAAAGATCAAACACAACTTAAAGCAGTGGAATGGCCTGGTCCATATTTATCCCACAGTAAAACCGATCTCATCATTGACTTATTGTTGTTTGGGAGCCATGAAGTTTTCTTTCCTCAACAATCGGCACATGGTACAATTAAATTATTCATTTTTATCTACTTTTGATCATGGACAGATTTACCAAGACTTTAAATAAGAAAATTCCAGTTGAGGCAGCAATGTTTAATAATGGTTTAGATTTTCTTTGTAACACATAACATTGTCATTAATACAAAAATTATATTCCAAAGGGCATTTTTAACCCACTCTTAGCTGAAGTTTTAAAAGGAAAGGAGCAAAAGGATTGTCGAAAAGATATTTACAAAACCATTCACAGAAAACAATGTTCAGGCCAGCCTTGCTAAAATCAATGACATTACAAATCTTATAAAGTTTGTATACAGAAACCAAATAACTGTAAGAATAAATAATATCTATTTTAATATATTTACAAGACTCATGTTAAAATAGGCTGTTTAATTCAGTGCTCACAGCCGTAGCTTAAAATGATTTATACAAATTTGTGCTGTATGTACAATAGCATAATGAGCAAAAAGCTGCAGTATCACATTTAAGATATATATATTAAAAAAATAGGGTTGTTTAGCTTAGTGGCTATTTACCCTAGAATCTAAAAAATAATCCTATTCAAATTATTTTTAATATTAAATATAGTTCTATTCTTTAAAAATGTATTTATCTTAAAGTCAATTTTTTCTCTCTCCACATATCTTGCTTGACCTGCTGAATACTTCCAACATTTTGTTTTTGTGTTTCAGATTTCCACAGTAGACAATATTTTACGTTTTACATAATAAATATTGTATCACTGAATGAAGCATAGCTTGCCAACGTTTCCAGATTGCCCTGGGCACATGATAAATTAAAGGTTAATCTTTAGAGATCGATGTGAAAAGAAAGCTGGTAAACACGGGTACATCCTACCAGTGAGGAAGTGGTTGACACTATCGGTAACAGTGGGTTTAATCAGCAATATTAGCAGTGTGACCTCACTGGCAAGAAATACAAGTTACTTTGTTCTTGCTGTTAGATACTGCAGAATGCAACTTTAAGAAAGTCCTTTAAAAATGTAATTTCTTCCATTTGGGTTTGACATATTTACTTAAAAAAACATAAGGATAAAAACAAAAAGGTAGTTTGAAATGATGAAACCTGCATGATATATATCCAACTGGTAATGACAACCATACCACAGAAAATTGATGCAGACTATCCAGGTGAATAACAGAACCCACCACCTTACCCTATTCCTTTTGTTGTGGAAGGAAAATGAAGTATTAATGAGGATGATTTGTTGCACTTCTACTGCTATAACCTGAAATTTCTTTGCCACTTCAAATAACTCTCATGCCACTTAATTTTGAAAAAGAAAAATTGACTGCATAGAAACTGAAGGAAGGTCCAGGTACCAATTTAGTGTAGCAGGCAACATACCATGGTCTTTTTAAAAAAATATACATAAAGTTTGCATCAGGAACTTCAGCAAAATTAACGTTTCCTATTTGCACAATTCCAAGCATGGGTCTAATGGGCAAATAACCTTATTCCATGCTACAAGGAAGAAAACAATGCAACAAGTCACCATTGAACTTGATAACACAAGTGGAAGTGCCACAGAAGAAAATGTTTACATATTTTTTAGAGGGAAAACTGGATTGGAAAATTTACAAAGGGAAATTATTTCCAGAATACTCGCTGTGCCTTTAAGGTTGGGAAAATAGTGACACAAGTGGATTGGAGAGGACTTAGGAGAAATGGATAATGTAACTAGTTTCTGAAGCAGACAGCACTTTTCAACATTTAGGATGTGGTGTCTCACAAAGGTGCTCCCAGTATTCACATGAAGGGCACTGGAGTGTTGATTTGGAATGTGCTGTGTTTAGATATAATGGAAGTTATTTAACCAAAGAATTGGGATAAATTATAATGACAGGAAGGTCCCAATGTGTTTCACACGAGTAAGATTGATAACCATCTTACTGAGCAGTAAGGCAGCTCTCAATTTCAAGATGCGGTTTGACATGAACATTTACTGGGAACATTAATTCTAATTAGTCGAACTGCATAAATGAAGTTATAAACTAGCCAAATGTTTGTGCTTTACAATTCTAACTGTGCCAACATGCAACTTCATTCTGCCTGGTGTGATGCAAAACCAGAATATTGTAATTATTTTATACTGAATGTTTTAAATTCTGCTGTGTGATACAATATTTAGCAACCTACACAATTGATGTACAACACTTTCACGGCATCCAAGCATGTTTTGAATCTCAGCGAGAAATATGTTGGGCAACTGTTTTAAAAAGAAAACTAAGTGATAGGTTTTGCTCCATCAGCTAGACAGAATTAGAGAATTATGACATTTTACATTGTTCCAACATTCTGGCCTCAGTTGTCGATTGTCGTTTCAGACCAACGTGTTTGAGCAAATTGGCTATGGTGACAAAATGCAGTCTCTACCTTCCATTTACGAGTCTGCAGGCAGGAACAAGAGAGACACAAAATTGAGTTTGAATTACCCAGAGGGATGGTGTCCAGTGCACCCATGCTGACATTCAACGACGTATCCAGATAAGACCATAGATCATGTCTCAGGTTCCACAGCTGTTTGAAGGTCAAATTGAAATACTTTGCTTTATCACCATTGCATAAATTAAATGTCCCGGCAATATGAGGAATAATCGTTGCACCCCTCGTGCTCCTTTGGCAGCTCTTTTTCATCTAGACATCGTTGTTTTAACTCTAACTCCCTCTGCTTCTTTTCCTGGACACTGTGGCTTTTCATGTGTGCACTTCGACTCTTCACTTTGTAGAATACCCTTGAACACAAAGATTGGGTCAGATGTTAGGCTCAAGCTGTGCATGATTATTCAGGTTGTTACTTCAGAAATAAAAGGAAGTGGATAGACTCTGATATGTGGAAGAATTTACTGTTCTAGACTGGCAAAGCAGTAAAAGTAATAACTGGTCAAAATGGTGAGCGAAAGACACCCAACTGCAGAATAAGACTCAGAAGGCTATTTGAAGAAAAAGTGTAGATTGGGAACATGTTAACAAGTGGAGATTCAACAACTGATACAAAACCATCCTCTGCAGCCACAAATGAGACCACAAGTACACCGTCTAGTGCCAGGAATAGATAGATTGAGGTGGCTGGGAGGGGGTGGAGAAAACTCAAATTGACAAGTTCCACGTTGTATCAAGCAATGTCAGAAGGACTTGCACTGGTCATATCAGGAAATAGGAGTGCAGCGTAGGTGCACAAGGTTAATTCCCGGGATGGCAGGACTGTCATATGTTGAAAGAATGTAATGACTGGGCTTGTATACACTGACATTTAGAAGGATGAGAGGGCATCTTATTGAAACAAATAAGATTATTAAGGGTACACAAAAATTCTGGAGAAACTCAGCGGGTGCAGCAGCATCTATGGAGCGAAGGAAATGGGCAACGTTTCGGGTCGAAACCCTTCTTCAGACTGATGGGGGGTGGCTGGGGAGAAGAAAGGAAAAAGGAGGAGGAGGAGCCCGAAGGCTGAGGGATGGGAGGAGACAGCAAGGACTAACAAAATTGGGAGAATTCAATGTTCATGCCCCCAGGATGCAGACTCCCCAAGCGTAATATGAGGTGCTGTTCCTCCAATTTCCGATGTTGCTCACTCTGGCCATGGAGGAGACCCAGGACAGAGAGGTCGGATACGGAGTGGGAGGGGGAGTTGAAGTGCTGAGCCACCGGGAGGTCAGGTGCTCGAAACGATCGCCCAGCCTCCACTTGGTCTCACCGATGTAGATCTGCTGACATCTAGAGCAGTGGATGCAAAGGATTATTAAGGGAATGGACACATTAGAGGCAGGAAACATGTTCCCGATGTTGGGAGTGTCCAGAACCAGGGGCCACAGTTTAAGAATAAGGGGTAGGCCATTTAGAACGGAGATGAGGAAAAACTTTCTCACCCAGAGTTGTGAATCTGTGGAATTCTCTGCCTCAGAAGGCAGTGGAGGCCAATTGTCTGGATGCTTTCAAGAGAGAGTTAGATAGAGCTCTTAAAGATAGTGGAGTCAAAGGATATGGGGAGAAGGCAGGAACAGGGTATTGATTGTGGATGATCAGCCATGATCACAGTGAATGGCGGTGATGGTTCGAAGGGCTGAATGGCCTACTCCTGCACCTATTGTCTACTGCTATCCTGTAGAGCACTGATTTGTTATTGCGGTCTTGGTTCTCGGAACTGGAGCCTAGCATGAATTTTCCAGTGGTGCTCACCCTCTGTGTGAGGTCTGCCACATCACTCACCAGAGATAGCTGCATCCGCTCCACATGTTGACAGACTGGACAGTCTTATGGTTTCCCTCACTGCCTCCAGTTGGAGTTGATCAGAGCTGTTATCCGACCCATTTGTTTGGTTGCACAGCTCTCCCAACCCATTGGATGATTGAGTTAATACCCATACCCAATTAATTGGCTGACAACAAAAGCATGTGTACCATGCTATTCGAGTAGTTAAAGTACCCAATTATCAAAAAAAAAGTTTTAAGTCACAGCTATGGTAAACAACTTCTAGGATATCTAAACATATATTGTTTCAAGGGAAATTCTAAGGTGAATCAGAAAATATGGTAGGAGTGGAGAGGGGTGGAAAAGGGGGGAGAGGGAGTTGTAGTACGTGCAACAGGCCAACATTAACGAGCGGAGAGATCAGAAGTTTACATGGAAACAGGGCCTTTCAACACAACATGTCTACGCTGCCCATCAACAATACGATTACACTAATCCTATTATTTGTCCACATGTACTCTCCCAAATTCTACCAGCTACCTGCGTAAAAGGGGGAATTTACAGTTAATTTATTGACCTGAACATCTTTGAGATGTGGGAGGGATACACAGGGAGAAAGAACTTACTCCACACATACAGCACCATAGGACAGTATTGAACCTAGGGTACTGGAACAATGAAGTAGCAAGCTGGATCATGGTGCTGCTGTCTGCCTGAGGCACATTGCACAAATAGCAATCAGTACAGCAAGAAGTGAATCAGCTCATCACACTTGCCCCAGCTCATTGAAAGGATACATTTCTTGGCACACTACTTGTGGGAAACATGGAATGCATACAGCAAACATTTACTTGTAGCAACATCCCAAATGAGATATTATAGTTGCAAAGGAAAACTTAAAAACGAGAATATTCTACATTAGATTAGGAAGAAAATTTTAAACAAAGTTCAATATTTATGCAAGTAGGTATTAATTACTAACACGGCGAATTAAGTCAAAACAAAACCTGTCAGATTCAAGACACTAAATGGCATGGTGTCTTTCAGTCATAAGCTTCCCACTTACTTCCCACACTTCTTGCAAGGGAAGATATTTTCTTGAGCTTGCTTGCCAAGCTTGGTTGAGTCACCCAACTGCGCATGCTCGTTCCTAGACGATGTACGTGAAGCAGCCACAGTCGCTGGAGGTCGCGGTCGAGGTCGCGGTCTGTAGTTGCATCGATACGTGGGGTCGTGATTCTTCCGCAGGTGAACATCCTGGGCCTGCTTCAAGAGAAAGGGAAAGAACAGGAAAGGACAGATCAGAGATGCAACTCCCCCACAAATACAAAGCATCTCACACAATCTCAGGAACCGTTGTAATGAAAAACGTTAAAACAAAATTGAGCCTCAAACACCTTCTTGTGGGATGCTTTCTGCCTTTTAGAAAATCTGGGAGTAAATTCCCACTTGGAGCAATGCAATAATGACTGGTTGAGGAATTAATTAGCCTAAGATTGTACTTGTTCTGTCAAAAAGAAGAGGGCAAAGCAATGCATTGTAAAAGGTGATGGACACAGTCCTAATGCAGACAAATGGGTTTAGTGCAGTTGGACCACAAGGTTGGCATGGACATGGTGGGCTATAACTCCATGATTCTCATCCTGAGACAATACTCAGAACCTTTATTCCTGTTTGATTAGTTGGTATGGACCATAACAATGCCCTTTAAAATATAACCGCTTCATTACTACTGTGGAGAGGCAGCCTGGATTTTGAACTTGGGTTTCTGGAGCTGAACATTCACACATAATCACAGGCAAACATTTGAATGTGGTGTACATAGCTGCACATAAGACCTGACATTTTATAATTGCAGGCTGCAAAACAAACCTGGATTGATTAATGTGGATTTGATAGAGGTGGAAGATACACAGATGAGATCAGCGGAGTTTCAGGAAGGATATTTGATATTAAGCTCCACGATATTCATTAATTCAACTATGTTATACAACAAACTCATTTATGCTTGTAGTCTTTTCCAATTAAGATTTCCTGGGCTTGAAGTTCTAAAGTGCTGAAGGCCATGAGAGGCAACACTGATAAACACAAGACAAAGTGTTACAGCTCAGGCAGCATCTCTAGAGAACATAGATAGCCAACATGTGTAGGAAAGAACTGCAGATGTTGGTTTAACCAAAGATAGACACAAAAAGCTGGAGTAACTCAGCGGGACAGGCATCTCCTCTGGTGAGAAGGAATGGGTAACGTTTCGGGTCGAGAAACTTCCTCAGACTGGCAACAGATAGGCAACATTTCAGGTCGAGACCAGACAAAGAAGTCCCAATCTGAAAATGTCTATTCATGTTCTTCCCAGATGCTGCCTGACCTGTTGAATTACTCCAGCACTTTTGTGACTTTTTTGTAAACCAGCATCTGTAGTTTCTCTCTCTTTTTGTGTTTTTACTTAAGACTTTCATCTCCTGCAGTATTTTATTTTCAAATTAATAAATTAATCCAACACTCCCTGAATCATGGAAACCAAATTGGACAATTAATAAATGGCCTCTTATTAAATTATCTGCAGCACATTGAAAACAGATTAACTACAATCAATTGATAGCCTCTGGTCTCCAACTCCATAAACTCATTGGTCCCATTGTGTCTGCCAGGTCCCATTCATTCCCCATCAACTTTACCTGAGTCACGATCAATTTCTTGTGATCAGGTTTGTATTCCTCCTTTTCTTCTTCTTCTTCTTCTTCTTCTTCTTCCTCCTCGTCCTCAGCTTCCTCTTCCTCTTCCTCATCTTCGTCTGCATCCTCTTTAACCTCCTCTTTCACCTCCTCGGACAACTCATTCTTAGAAGTTGGTGCAAGAGGGGTGCGGGTTTTACGACGGAGTGAATCCTGCCAAAAATAAAGTTACCGTCTGAGCAAGACTTCCAGATTGTCGATCTTCTGAGAAGGAATGCAAAAGGATCTTGGCTCCAACAAGAAATCCAGTTTGTCACCAAGACCACAACTTCAACCACAGTAATAATGTGTTATCCAAATCCATCACTGCCTCAACCTACATGTTGCTATTCACCCATGTCTGTGTTACCTCTGGTCTTAACAATCCTAGTGCACTCTTGTACACCGTTCCCACTTTGTATGGAAGTTACTTAAATATAGCTTTTTTTTGCTTTGGAATTATTCCCATAAGGTTGAGTTAAAACTCTGTTGTTCCATTGTTCTAATAAGTTCCACATTATTTTGCAGAATTGCTTCAAAGTTTCTTGTGCCCCGAACCATCAGATTATGGTGCTATTTTATGAGAAAATAATTATGGTCATCAAGCAATGTATGTGACCTACATCCGATCAAGGTCCTTCAACAAGTTAGTTTTAATTTTTCACTTTTGTTAAATCCTTCCCATGGTCTTTGCCCTCTTGCCCGCCACAACAAGGTCAGCTCCACAACACGCCATCCCCAATTCTAGCCAAGTGAATGACTGAGGCCTCTGCCCACCATCTATCTAGACGGTAACCTCTGCAATTGCCTCTATTAACCACAAAATAACTATTAATTTCTTTAGTCAGAGGGTAGTTAATCTGTGGAACTCATTGCCACAGTGGGCTGTGGAGGTCGTCAGTGGATATTTTTAACACAAATGTAGACAAATTCTTGATTAGAACGGTGTCAAGGGTTATGGGGAGAAGGCAGGAAAATGGGATTAGGAGGCAAAGATCAGCCATACATTGTCAGAGTGCCAATTCAAGGACAATTAAGAAGAGGCAATAAAGGCTGATCTTGCTGATGATAAAAGGTGCAAGAGTAGGCCATTCAGCCTTTCGAGCCAGCACCGCTGATCATCTCCAATCAGTACCCTGTTCCTGCCTTCTCCCCATATCCCCTGACTCCATTATCTTTAAGAGCCCTATCTCTTGAAAGTATCCGGAGAACCGGCCTCCACCGCCCTCCGAGGCAGAGAATTCCACAGACTCACAACTCTTTCTGAAACCAGACCTAGGTCAAAGGCTGGGATCTTCTTTGTGGACCTAGGTCTGCACTGCAGTGGAGCAATGTTTACTTTGGATCTCTTAATTTAAAAATGCGTGAACAAAGTATGGTCCAACATTTTAATTACTTTGGGTTTTCCATTCAAAAACAATTGCATTTTGTACAGCTCTTTTTCCACTGTCTCTGGATGTCCCAAACCAACTTGTAGCCAAAGAAAAATGCTATTGTAAGGTAAGAAACATGGCAGAGAATTTCCTCAAAGCATGTCCCATAAATACAATTGCAATAACCATCAGGTAATCTTGTTCTGTGGCGTTGAACCAGGAATAACATTGACTAAGATGACGAAGGTCGAAATTCTGCTTCCGCCCAAATAGGGCAGGATCTTTTGCATCCAGCTGCTTTTTAACTTTTCATAATTTGGGGGATCTAGGTATTGCTTTTTCAGAAAGAGTAACAACAAACTCAATTTGTTTGACAATCAGGGAAATGCAACATATCTTAAGAGCCAACTTATGTTTCACTCCTTTCATCATCATCCCACGACTCCTCCACCCATTTCCACTTATCTCCAAATAAATACATGGTTTCGTTAATCACCTTTGTGAAGTGCACCACGTCACAATTATCTTCATCAAACAATTATTTCCCAAGTTTTTATCCTATAAGATGGAGGCCAGTCATGCGTACAATGCCCCAACTAGATGGCTCAAATTTCTCCAAACCTTTTCACAAACTAGCACTTTCGGAAGCAATAGGAAATCACCTTTCTGTCAACTGTGCTTGGCTCAGCCACAATCTTACTGTCAGCGGTGGAAGTGTCACCAAATATCAACGTTCCATTCTTGCCAATTTTGACCTGCCTTTTGTATGTATAGTAAAATTCCACACACTGGGCAACTGTCTTTGTTTTCACCTGTTAAAACAGAAGGGAAGATTTCAATGAATTTCATGACACATTGCATCCTTGCCAGCTCCTTGAAAGCTAATGCTACTCTTTTGCTCTTTCCATTTTCCATAGCAGTGCAAATGTATTTTCTTTAATTATACATCCAACACCCTTTTCAAGGCTTCTATTGAAATTACTTGTTCCAACCCATCTAGCAATATATTCCAAATCACAGTAAAAATAGTTTATTCCACCTCAGCCTTTTCTTAATTATCATAATGCTGTTCTTCTTTTGATCACTGATCATTCTGCCAATGGGAAGACACTGTAATAAATCTGAACATTTCAGTTAAACACTCCATCAACCTGTGCAGGAAGCAACTGCAGATGTTGCCAACACAAAAGAGACACACAAAATGCTGGAGTAACTCTCCACTGACTCTCAGTCTGAAGAAGGATTTTGACCCTTGGGTGGCACAGTGGTAGAGTTGCTGCCTTACAGCGCCAGGGACCCAGGTTTGATCCTGACTACCGGTGCTTATCTCTACGGAGTTTGCACACTACCCCTGTAACCACATGGGTTTTCTCCAGGTGCTCTGGTTTCCTCCCACACTCCAAAGGCATACAGGTTTGTACGTTAATTGGCTCCTGTAAATTGGCCTTACTATGTAAGTGTGCTAGTGTACGGGGTAATCACTAGTCTGTGCGGACTCGGTGGGTCGAAGGACCCGTTTCTGTGTTGTATCTTTAAAAGTCCCGAAACTTCACCTATTCATTTTCTCCAAAGATGAGTTACTTCAGCATTTTGTGTCTAACTCCATTAACCTTCTCTGTTCAGTAAAGCTATTTTCTCCAAGATCCCCATTAAGTGTTATTTAAGTAACTTTCCCCTTAACCTTCACTTCCTCCCGTTGATCACCACAAACACTTTTCACTTTAGCATGAATGACTCCGGGTCTTACCAGCTTCTGAACAAGGAAGAAATCCTTTTTGTGCGCTGCCAGCCCTTTATTAAACATCACCTTCTCTCGAGACGTCCACTTATCTGAGCCTGTAGATCATAAAAGGAGAATCAGGCATGTTGGCGAGTACTGTGGGCTACTCAATCTAGGGGCTCCCTCACTTACAGAAGAGCCGTATTTTGGAAATTCTATGAAACTTTATGCAAATTCTACCTTAAATCTAACATTCCCCTCCCCCCAAGAAATTCTGACAATTTAACTTTTTTTTCCACCAAGAAAATAATATTTCATGATATTCATCAAATGGAAACAGTAGATTCTATTCATTGAATTAGTGTGAATATTTGATGAAATGAAAAAAAATAACGTATGCAGGGACTTACGATATGAGAAGCTATAGAAAAGTAATGTTTCTGATTTAAAGAGATCAGCTTGCATACAGTTCTCAGGAAGGAAACCCCTTCATGACTGCACCTTTGATTCTCACATCCGATTCAGTGTCTTGTGGAGTTTAGGTATAATTTATACAATGCCTGTACCGAACATGATGCCAAGATAAACTAATGTCATGTGCAAACCACATGGTCAGAGCAGCCCATGCCTTACCAATCTTAGTTGCAACAATTCCTGCTTTGATTGTGTTCCAGTGAGGCTTTGGCAGGGGATCAACACTTAATGTTGGTCTTTGGCCACTGCACTCCTTCGCTCAGGGGCACCAAATATGAGGCTGAGTCCAACTGATGCAATCCACAGCAATAAGGCACTCAGGACATCCTTAGACACCCAGTCCTCTAATCACCCAGCTTCTCCATTCCCAAAACCCTCACTCATCCAACTCTGGATAACAACTGTAATCACTACCACTGGTAGTCAAATCTTTGATTACTTACACACTTCTAGAATAACTTAACTACACTTCACTACTGCTTTCTCCTCCCTAAAATAAGCCATAATTTGGTATAAAATTTAGTTGTGCTCATGGTCCCATTAAATGTTTTTGGATGGATATTTTACCTTAACCTGCTAATGCATTTTGTTACAGGCAAGGAGAAAACCCATGACAACCAAAGCTAAATACCTCCATGGTCCTAGTTCCCAATGCCATTTTCCACTAATATCTTGTTTGTTTGGAGTCTTTTATTTTTCACTAGCTTGTAGATTTTATGATTTTGTGTTTGTCCGAGTCTCTATTCCTGTGATGCCGACACAAGCAAGATTTTCATTGTCCTTGTTCCTCACTTTATCTGTATTAGTATATTATTGTTATATGTACTGAGATTATAGTGAAACACCTGGTACGCGTGTATAGTATAATTTAATGTGATGGCACACAATCAAGCCATGCGCGTATAACAGGTAATGGAAAGAGAAAAATACTAGAGGGCAGAATATAGTGTTACAGCATTTTAGCGTTACAGTTACAGATAGAAAAAACTGTAAAGTCTGCAATGAAGAAGAGTGAGAGTTTGGATTTATTTATGAGAGGACCATTCAATAATCAGACAACAGCGGGGAAGAAACTATTAAGTTTCTGTATCTTCTACTCGATGAGAGAAGAGGGGAATGACTGGGGTGAAAATGGTCCTTGATTGTGCTGGTTGCTTTAATGAGGCAGTTGGAGTCAATAGGGTGGGGGAGAAGAGGGGTTGGCATGGCTGGTTAATGTGACTAAGCTACATCTACAACTCTGACATTTCTTGTAATCGAGGGCAGAGCTGCTGCCTAATCAAGCAGTGACGCATCCCAATAGGATGCTTTAAATGGTGGATCTGTTGAAGTTGATAAAGAATCACTGGAGACATACCAAACATCCTTGTTCTCCTGAGGAAGTAGAGACACTGGTGTGCTTTCTTGGCCTTAGCTTCAATGTGGTTGGTCCAAGAAAATTTAATGATATTTAATAATAATAATAATAAAAATAAATTTGCGGGCGCCTTTCAAAGTCTCAAGGACACCTTACAGAAATTAACAAGAGAGAAAAAACATATAGTCGGAGTAAAATAAATAATGACATCACCAATACACAAATTAAAGACAGAATTCACTCCAAAGACAAAAAATCAAAAACACAATGTGAAGAGAGAGCAGCGGCAGCTAAACCGCGCTAGCATACACTCTCCCTTTCGACAGCTATCTTGGACACAAGACTAACATATTCACTTACACACAAAAAAAATCATCCGCCCACAATGGTTACCACTGTGGGGGAAGGCACAATGTCCAGTCCCCATCCCCAGTTCCCCATAGTCAGGCCTATTGAGGCCTCCGCTATTGCCTCTACGGAGGCCCGATGTTCCTGGCCGTTCTGGCCGGGTGCTGTTGACCCAGCGTCGGGAGAATCCTCTCAGCGGCTGGGCCACCTGGAACGGCCGCTTCCTAACTGGGGACCGCGGCTTCCGAAGCCAACAAGGCCGCGCCGGTTTGGAGCTCCCAGGCTCCCGATGTTAGAGTTAAAAATTTACAGCTGGGAACCTGAAATTATCGCCCATTTCCACATGATGCTGATTGGTTGGTGTACATCACATTGCTTCCTGAAGTAATAATGAGCTCCTTTGACTTGCTGACATTGATGGAGAGACTATCCTCTTGACACAATGTTACGAAGCTCTCTATCTCCTTCCTGTACTCCGCCTTATCATTGTTCGAGATTTGGTCCACAACAGTGGCATCATCTGCAAACTTGTAAATGGAATTGGAGCAGAATTTGGCCGCACAATCTTGAGCAAATTAGAATATAGTAAAGGGCTGAGAACACACCCGTACGGGGCATTGGTGTTTAGAAGTATTCAGAAGTAGGTGTTGTCACCTATCCTCACTGATTATGGTGCGAGTTAGGAAGTGGAGGGTCCAGTTACAGAGGCCGTGCTGACTCCTACATCCAGCAGTATGGAGAGGAATTTGGTTGGGATTATGGTGTTGATGGGCTACAGTCAATAAATAGGAGTCTAATGTAGGTGTCCTTGCTATTGAGATGCTCCATCAATGAGTGTAGGGCCAGGGAAATGATGCCTGCTGGGGACATTTTGCAGTGATAGGCAAACTGCAGCGGATCAAGGTTGTCTGGGAAGCTGGAGGTAACGTGTGCCATGACGAGACTCTAGCAGCACATCACTGGATGGTGGTCATTAAAACACGCTACCTTGTTTCTCTCAGGCACCAGGATGATAGTGATCTTCTTAGAGCAGGTACAACCTCATCAAGAGGTAGGAAGAGGTTAAAGATGTCTAGTTCACGTAGATCCCGAGGACACGGCCAGGAACTCAGTTTGGAGTTGATTGTTTTCCATGGGTCCAATGTCAGGAGGGCTGATCTGACACGTGCGACAGTGATCGTGGATGAAGACGCTCCCAAGGCTGGCAGGATGGATTACCGAATTCCACTGACCTTTTGTTCACAGGTAACATAAAATGGATTCAGCTTTTAGGGAGAGATGTGTTGTTGCCAGCGATACCAAAGTTCACTTTGTAACCGTTTACAACATGCTAGCCTTGCCACAATCAACAGGCATCCATGTGGTTATTCAGACTCCAGATCGGTTTGGAACCTACACTTGGCATTCTTGATGGCTTTGCCAAGGTTGCAAATAGATTTCCTGTTCGTTAAGGATCATTTGACTTGAACGCTGCACTGTGCTTGTACATATGACAATAAACTCTATTAGGCTTGAAACCTAATCTGCCCACCATGAAATAATGACATAAATAACCTGTGTTAGTGAAGATGGCTCAGTGCGAGAATTAGTCAGAACACTGGGAACAATGCCAATAAAATCCACAGACGTTTAATGTCTCATCAGAGGTCGACTGAAGCAACATTAACATGGTTGACAAGTAGGACCCTTCTGACTGAAGTGAGATTATTACTCACTGAACATTACTGACCGCTCTATAACTGGTGCAAACTGTTGCAAAGGTTCACTATGACAGGCAACAACAACGCTGTCTGCTTCAAGGGCAATATTGTCCCTTAACCAAGTCTAGGAGCACCAAGTCCTAGGTGTGGTCACCAGTCTCATATGGTGTTCTCTGTGAATGCAAAAGTAAACAAATGGTGAGTCGGAGCCAGGAAATAAAAAAAAATCACTTACCTGCATAGTGATAATTGATCAGCGCCTTGTTCCTGCCCCGTGGATTCCTCTTAATCAGCAGCATGTTCAGGGCTGCCTGATAGGGACATAAACAAACAGAAATTAAGACATCAAATAGAAATACACACACACACACATGTATGCATGTATAGCTTTGTTGGTGGGAGTCAACAAATAAACAGAGGATTGCTTGCTTACCAATATATTTCCCTTGGCCTCATGCAGACAGTGTAAGACGAGCTCCTGGTTAGTACCTCCACCTGGTAAAATATCGGAGCAGGCCACAGTCATCAGGTCCTCCACTACAAGGCAAACCAAACAAGACTATGCATTAGTTTGGAGAGGAATGACACCATTTTTAAATGTCTCAGAGCACTCGCATCTCCTACCCCATTTCCTGACCACCCCTTTATTTTTATTATACGTGGTGATCATTGTCGGATGCCAACCTAACAGGCACTAAAGAGCCAGCAGCTCAGATATTGGAAGGAAGAGTCATACTGCTGGGAAACCTGCGGGACCCTTAGGCCCACTGAATATGCACCAATTATCAGCTGTCCATTTACACTAATCCTACGTTGATCCAATTCATTTTAATTGTCCCCATGTTCACACCCTTCTAATTTCTACCACTCACCTACACACTGGGGTAAATTTACACGCGTCAACCAACCTACCAATCTCTCTGCTTTTGCAGAGTGAAAGAAAGTTGCAATAGTACGTGGATGGGTCACTGAAAACCTTTATCCAGTTGGTAGATTTAAAGTAGGAAATGGAGCACTGACACCACAGGCACGCAAGACTGGAGTAGATTAATTAGAGACCCAAGTGTTATCTTGGAAATAGAGTCATGTGAAGAGGAGGATGAGATGATCAAAAAATAAGGGTTCTACCAGATTGAAAGACACTTGAAGTTGACAAGTACTAGGATGAATGTAACTTGTTACCAGAGTGACATTTGTGGTTTTACATCACCAATTAGGTTGGCATCCAACAATGATCACCATGTATAATAAAAAGAAAGGGGTGGTCAGGAAATGGGGTAGGAGATGTGAGTGCTCTGAGACATTTAAAAATGGTGTAATCAATCCAACATCAATCTAAATCAGTACCATCACGTGGTATCATAAATCTATCCCAATATCACATTTAGCCAACTTATTGATTGCTAGATATCGTTGCTGGACACAAAATACACAAATACCCCATTTTCTGGATAGCAGGGGAAATCAAAGATGTGAAGTCAGTGCAGCTGAGTGGTGCTAAGGTAAAAGATTATGCCATGAATTTGCCGAATTGTTTTTTAGCTTCTTGTGCTCTGAACCATCAGATTATGGCACCATTTTGTGAGACAAAGGGAAACTAGTTATGGTTGTAACATTTTCTGCAGTAATACATAATGTATTTGACAGTGAATAGTGATACTACTCTATCAGCCAACAAGTTGGAGGTGGACTAAGTAAGTAGACTATGTTACAAAAAACAAAGGCTACTCAGCAAATAGCACTCTGCACAATGGAGACACAAGGAGCTGCAGGTGTTGGAATCTTGAGCAAAGCACTATGTGCTGGAATAACTCAGTGGGTCAGGCAGCATCTGTGGAGGGAATGGACAGACGATATTTCGGATCAGGACCTTTTCAGACTCACTCTACTAAACTGCATTTAATTAGGAAAAGGACTCTTTACAAAAAACTCTCAAACTTTTGTCAGAGAGATCCAACATGGAAACAGGCCTTTTAGTCCACCAGATCCACACTGGCCATTTACCACCCATTTACAGTAATCCTATTTTATTATCCACACATTTCCTTATTCTTCATAAACATTGCAGTTTACTTCACACCGACACTTCCCTACATGACAACGCCTACCCTTAAACTTTATACCACATTGTGTCCCTCAACACACCTGACAACAACAATGACTTCTCCAGTAAAATGTAGGCAATGCAGGATTAATTATACAACATCCATTACTCTCATAAAATTTTCTGCAGCAATACAACCTGCAAAATGGTTTGACAATCACCTTCACTCAGCTATGATTAGCAGCATCATAACATGTAGACATTTAACAAACTGTTTCTCTTGAAGAAAATTCGAAAACAAATTAGAATTCTTACTTATTTGTTGGTTAAGCCGATAGCTTTTAGGACTTTCCCAGGGCTTGAATACCAGATCGGCATGGTTGACATCCAACGCAGCCAGGGACTTGTCACGGAGCTGAGGTATTTCTGCCTGGAACTGGGTGCCAATGTTGATTCGCCTGAGGAGGACGATGACAGTTTATTTGCGTCTCAACCATGTGCTCCCCGTCCTGTGTTACCCAAATGCTACCTGCCACGCAACCCCTGTGCCACTTAGCTCTAACCTTGGAGTGGTCCCCTGAATGGAATTCACCACATGCACACATTCCAATGACCAGAATCATTTCTCTCTATGAAACCTATTAAATCCAAATGTGGTTTTAATTGGGCACTAGTTTGGAGAGAGTATCTGTACATATTGAAAACTAAAATATCAAAGTGGTCTTGACCAAGCTCCCAATCTTCTCCCCACCTTTCCCGAGGTGGATTCATGCTGTCTTCTTTCCCCCTTCAAGGGCTATCTTTTCACATGCTTGGGTGGGAAGGTTTAGCTGGCTTTTGAAAATGGAAGGAAACCAAAGAAACACCAGCCCTTTTCTACTGTCTGTATGCAACTACGGTAGGGGTGGAAATGAATGGGCAGTAATATCTTGGGCGGCACAGTGGTGCAGCTGGTAGAGCTGCTGCCTCACAGTACCAGAGAAACGGGTTCTATCCTGACCTCAGGTGCTATCTGTGTGAAGTTTGCAAGTTCTCCATGTGACTGCAAGTGTTTCCTCCAGGTGCACTTGCTTCTGCCCACATTCCAAAGACATGCAGGTTTGTAAGTTAATTGGCCTCTGTAAATTGCCCCTCGTGTGAGGGATTGAATGAGAAAGTGGGAATAACATTGAATTAGTGTGAACGGGTGATCGATGGTAGGCATGGATTTGGTGGGCCGAAACGGCCCGTTTCCGTGCTATATCTCTAAACCTCAAAAGAGCCACAAAGGCAAACCTCAACATATCTAATTCAATGCATACAAGTCAGCGCAGACTTGTGGAAGCCTGCACCTTCTGGCTTGTAGCTGCTTGTGTAAGTTTCCCGTCCTGCTGATAACATGTGCTATTCTGCAGTCTCTGCCAGTGCTACTCTGCCTGGCTCGTGTAGAAAATAAAAGCCTATACCCTTTTTTTATGGAGACAGGAACTACAGATGTTGGAATCTTACACAAAGTGCTTGAGTAAATCAGTGGGTCAGGCAGCATCTCTGGAGGGAATGGAAAGGCAACATTTCAGGTTGGAATCCTTTCTATTACTCACGGTTCAATGCTTGCAGGAGTGACTTCATTCATGAGGGGCAGGAATGGAGGAGGGGTATCAGCACTGTCTAGAAAACAGAAAACAAAGTATTACCAACATCATAATCAGTGCTGGAAGCCTTGTGCTCCCAATGGCTGGGGTGGGCAAGCTATGCTCTAAACCAGTGGTTCCCAACGTGGGGCGTACGCCCCACAGGGGGGCAATTTGATTTTTAAGGGGGGCAATTGAGCGCGACTGAGGCTTTATTTGCTGTTTTCGTATGAGACAATCCACAAATATTTCAATATTCTAATATAGAAATTCTCTCTCTCTTTATTACCTGTGAATACTCTTTTATTATCATATTTATCATTATTATTATTTTAATACCACCAACAGTTTTTCAGTATTTCTTGCTCAGAACTTTGTCTTTGTTTAATTTTTCCATGGATGCCATGTTCTTTTTGAAGCTTGTTTAAACCAAGGTATCGGCTTCTTGCGCTGGGCAAGCTAAATGCTAAGAATTATATAACCACATGGGGGGGGGGGGGGGCATCAGGATTTTGTGCCAGGATTTTGAACATCTGTGCCAGGTGATCGAGGTGACAGGCCAGAGGCTCAGTGACTTTCTTCCATTCTATTCTTTCCTTCTCAACCAAACTTCTGTTTGACAGTACTCCTTTCTGCATTTCAAGACCTTGAAAGATGCAGGTTGTTTGTAAAGCTATGAAAATATTTGAACAAAACATCATCGAACTTCATATTTTAGCAGTGGTTGTGAGAGTCTCCCAGGAGACAATAAGAAATTATTCCGTTGAGATTGATAATCTCAATACGTTTGGAGAAAGGTCTAAAATAAGACGAGGTATTCAGTCAAAAGGGAGAGAGAACAATGGGAACAATGTTGTGGGGCCCTAAATGATTGAGCTTGTAACTCTCCGGATAAACTGTTCTCGAGGCATTTGCAAGTGTGTGTGTTTTCAAAGGTGGTAGAAGAGAGAAAACAGATCGGGAAATAGACAATAATTTACCCACGTTGGACTTGGTATATTGTATGGAAAAGAATGAAGATGCCGTCCAAATGCAAATTCTTTTGACTGTATCAACTATTCAAGATGGGGATTTTGTTTTTTGTTTTTTTTTTAAAAAAACAGATGAGATGTAAAAATCCCATTTAAGCTCTCACAGGGCCAAATATCAGAACTAGCCTTTACTTTGGAAGTAGTTAGTACATAGACAATTTACTGCTGAAAGAGAAAAATCAAATTAACTCAACTTACTTGATCGGCTTAAACAGAATTTAGGCGTCGACTTTGGGGTGACCGGTTGGGACGAATTGGTTGTAGCTGACAAGATGGCGTTGAAGTAAAGTCCCGAGCCCTCCCGCATGGGGCTGAGAATGGGCGGGGGAGTGTAGGGCGGTGGTTGGAAGTTCCTGTCCACGGAGTGCTCAGGCAGTCTGATGGGCGATCGAAGGTTGCTCTGATAGAGGGCACCAGAAGGGTAAGCAATGACCGAGACATGGTTGAGGGGTTTGGGCGGAATGAAGAGGGGCTCCGGCCTGGGGCGTCGTTTCAATTTGGCCGCCAAGTTCAGCTGACCTCTGGCGCGTTCAACTTCCTGCAACAACAAAAGAAAATCAGACCTGACATTTTACATATAGCACATATGCATTTGGATAGACAGAGGCTGTCTACCTGATAGTCACATGGTTTTGTACGTGGGAGATGTCTTTAGAATCTGATTGAGTTTTTTGAAGTAGTAAGCAATAAAAGGTTGATTTGGGGCAGAGCCACAGATATTATGTATATGGACTTCAGCAAGGTATTTAATAAAGTTCAGCATGGTAGGCAGCTCTGGAAAATTATATTGTATGGGATCTAGGGAGAGCTAGCTGACTGGATAGAGAATTGGCTTTGTGGAAGGATGCAGAGGGTGATAATTTAAAAGCTGTTTTTTGGTCTGCAGACTATGTCTAGTGGTGACCTTCAGGGATCAGTGCTGGGCCCATTGGTGTTTGTGGTTTATGTCAATGATTTGGATTAGTACGTTTGCAGATGACACAATATGCATGGTATCGTCGATAGCAAAGATGGTTATCCAAAATTACAACTGGATCTTGATCAGTAGCAAGTGGGCTAAGGAATAGTTAATGGGGTTTAATGCAGATACAGATGAGGTGTGGCATTTTAGGAAGTCAAACCAGGGCAGGATCTTCATGGTGAATGGCAGGGCCCTGGGGAGTGTTGTAGAGTAGAGGGATCTAGGAGTGCAGGTGTCACAGGTAGGTAGGGCGGTCAAGAAGGATTTTGGTACATTGACTTTCATCAGTCAGGGTATTAAGTATAGAAGTTTGGATTTTATTTTGGTTCTACAAGACATTGGTGAGTCTCGAGTATTGTGTTCTGTTTTGGTCACTCTGCTAAAGGATGAATGGTATTAATCCACAAAGAGTGCAGAGAAGATTTACAAGGACCAGAGAAGATTTATCCGGACTAGAGAACCCAAGCTAAAAGGAGAGGTTGGGCAGGCCGGGAATGTATTCCGTGGAGCTCAGAAGGTTGAAGGATGATCTTGTACAGGTGTATAAGATGAGGGACATAGATCCACCTGCACCATGAGGGAACGATCCACCTGCTCCATCATTCCTCTGCTCAGCTGGATAAGCTGGGAAGCATTGTGAGAGACATGTTTTTTTTATTTTTCCAGTGCTTTTAACACCTCCTTGGGAGCAAATTGACGAAGATGCGGTTGGATGCTCAATTGGTGTCCTGGATCACCAACTACCTGACTGGATGACTACAATGTCCACTCGTCACTTTAATTTCATGTTTCATGCATTTTGTGTTTTTATGTCAACAGATCAATTTCGCTGCTGGGATAAATAAAGTTCTATTGTATCATATCGTAGAGAGAGTGAATGTCTTTTACCCAGAGTAAAGGAACCAAGAAGGCATAGGTTTAAGGTGTGAGGGGAATGATTTAATAGGAACCAGAAGGTTACCAGAGAGTGGTGGCTACTTGGAACAAGCTGCCAGAGGAGGTAGTTGAGGCAGGTACTTAAAAGGCATTTGGACAGGTTCATGGATAGGAAATGTTTAGAAAGATATGGGCTAAATGCAGGCAGGTAGGACTGGCGTATATGGGGAATCTTGGTCGGCATGGGAAAGTTAGGCCAAAGGGCCTGTGTCCCTGCTGTATGACTGTAGACATATCCCTTCAAACAGTCCCTTGGAAAACCACTACGGAGCCAAGTTAGTGACTTAATATCTGGGATGAGGACAATGACTGAACAAAAGTAGAGAACAATAAACTGCTGCCTCAGCATTTCCAAGAACTCAAATTATTTGACCATTTCAATAATAATGCCTTTTTCTTAAGCCACTATACATTATTGCTGAAACTCTCCTTTGTGACTTTTGTATTACTACTTCAATGCTCATTTGGGTAACTACCATCCTCCACCTCAAAAAACTCCAGCTCATCCAAAACTTGACACTTGTCCAGGCTCACAATGTTCCATTAACTCTTCACCCATCAACTGTAAAGTTAGAGAGTTGAAGAACTATACAGCATGGAAACTTGTTCATGCCGCCCAACTTGCCCGAACCGAGCAAGTTCCACCAGCATATCCCTCCAAACTTTTCCAATCCAGAAACTTGTGCAAATGTATGGAGGTTGTTCCATTATCTGTGTGAGAAAGCTTCCCCTCGCATTTTGCTTTTACATCTTGGCCCCTCACCCTAAACCTTTCCCCTCTGGTTCTTACTCCTTTTTTCAAATCCAATCATGGACTTGCTCTTCCCCATCTTCCCCATCTCCTCCAACCATACAGCACTCTCCTCCTTTGCACACCTCCATGCATTCCACTTACTCTCTCGAGATCTTGCATTCTCTCACCCTTATGCCTCCTTTTAAATGCTCTCACTTCACTTGGCTTAATATCTTTTTTTGCCAGTGTCAGCTGATAGTGCCCCTGATGAACACAACCCACTGAGATCATACATTTAAAGCACCATACAAATGTGATGTTGTTATAAATGGTACTTCACCTGTATGGAGGGTCCACCTCCAGAACCTCGACTCAATCTGCGCTTGCGGGTGGTCAATGGAGTGGATTTCGACTCGGACAAATCCCTCTCACTGGATAGATTCTTCTGCGATTCCCCATCTCCTTTCTGATTGGTGCTTCTGACTGGCACCGACACGGGTATTACCAGTGGTACCAGGCAGCTGTCATCATGTCGGTCCCCTGGAGAGGCCGCTTCTGACAGGGCACTCTCAACCCTCGATTGCTCCGACATCCTCTTCTTTTCTTCCTTACCGTTATTCACCTGAGCCTAGAAGGGAAACAAAACATACTTGTCACCATAACATATTCGCCACTAGAGGGTCTTGATCAGAAACATCGTCTGTCTATTTCCTCTTCCACAGATGCAGCCTAGTTTGCTGAATTCCTCCAGCAGTTTGTTTATTGGTCAAGATTTCAGCCTCTGCAGTTTCATGTATCTGGCGACTCTTGGCACAAATTACTATTCTCAGTGTTATCTTTTCTAACGACACAGGAAGCCATTCATTCCAGTCTATGGCGTTATTGACAGCAATTCTATTCCTCTGCTTACACGTATTCTCACATGCATTTCTTCATTCCTTTACCATCACCACTGCCCCCCTCCCCACGCTGCCTCAACTCCCACCCACGTTCCTGATCTTACTGACACATCTGGCACAATCTACAGTTGTCAATTAAGTTAGCAGCAATTCTTTGGGATACTTGAGGAACTGACACACCCAGGGAGAAGCCACACAATCACTGGGAGAATGTGCAAACTCCACACAGGCAGCACCCAAGGTCAAGATTGAACCAGAGTTGTGAGAGCAGTGAGGTAGCAGCTTTATTGGCTGCACCACTGTGCCACACAACAGTAGATTTACAAAACTCTATGCAGCACAGGGCATGCATGATCAAGTCAGCATGTCACTAGTGTCATGCTCCACACGTTCCACCCAGTCTACATTACCAAACACTATAAAATTGACTTAATGTCTTATCTTGGGAATACTAATTTAGGTTTTCCTTAAATGAATTTTGACTTATTTCTGTTTTATAGAACAAACTTCTGCTAGGTTATTACACAACATATTCACAGTAGTGTTGTACAAAACAGAAACAGGCCCTTCGGCCCAAATCGTACATGCCAACCAAGATGCCCCTTCTAAGCTACTCACATTTGCCTGCATTAAGCCTTTATCCCTTTAAGCTTTTGCTAACCATCTGTGTGAAAAGGTTTCCCCTCGGGTTCCTATTAAAATTTGTCCCTCTCACATTAAATCTATGTCTTCTGGTTCTTGATTCCCCTACCCTGGGTAAAAGACTGCATTCATCTATCTATTCTCCTCAATTTTATACACAATACAAGATCACCCCCCAGCTTCTTGCGCACCAAGGAATAATATCCTAGCCTAGTCAACCTCTCCCAAAAGCTCTGGTCCTCGAGTCCTGACAATATGTTGATAGAATAGAGCGGCTGGGCTTGTATACTCTAGAAATTAGGATTTTTTATTTCTTATTTTTATTTATTAGAAGCAAATGTACAAAAATAGAACCAACGGCATAAAAAAAATTATACAGTTATTGTACAGCTTCAATTTTAAGTTTTTAGCTTTAGTTAGAAGGAAAGGGAAAAAAGCAAGAAAGAGAAAAAGTGAGAGGAGGAAAGATAGAACCCCTAGACTACCAAAGTAGTGTAGCCAAAGAGCGAATAAATGAAAGAAAGAGAAGAATAGGAAATAAAAGGACAAAAAATGAGAAAAAAAAGTGGTGATATACCTGCCTCACATCCCTCCCCACCCACTTCACCCAACCCGTAATTAGTTTTAAATCCAAAGTTGTGTTGTGCAATGCTATCCTTGTAATAAATCAATGAATGGTGTCCATGTCTTTCAAAAATGATCTGTTTTTTCTGCCAAGACAAGTCCAATATTTTCAAGATGTAGTGTCTCGGACATGTTTATGATCCACATCTTAAGAGATGGGATATGTTTCCAAAATTTAAGTATTAGTTTTTTTGCCATTATCAGGCCATAATTAAGGAAATGTCTTTGAAATAATGATAGCTCAAAACAGGCTTCTGAAGTACCTAGAGTGATCAGTTCCGTGTCGGGATCCAATTTTATTTTCAGTGTTTTTAAAAAAAATTCTCTCCAGAAATTATGTAACTTTATACAAGAGACAAAGGAATGGGTTATAGTTACTTCCTGAAGAAGACATTTATCGCAAATAGGAGATACATTTGGAAAGATCTTATTCAGTTTAGACTTTGAATAATAGTGGCTGTGCAGTATTTTAAATTGAATTAACGAATGCCTAACGTTGATCGAACAATTGTGTATATATAGGTTTTCCTCCCATCTGTCTTTTAAAATTTTTAGGCGAAGCTCATCTTCCCAAACTCTTCTAATTACTTCTGACGATGGGATTTCTATATTTAAACGGGTGTTATACAGATATATTAACTTGTTTAAATCCGAGTTTCTATTCATACATTCGTCTAGTGTGTCTGGAAACGTATATTGATGGTCTTGGATATATGATTTCAGATAGTCTCGTATTTGAAGGTATCTAAAATATTGAGTACCTTTCAGATGATATTTCGACTGTAATTCTTGAAATGAGAGAAGAGTTCCCATCTCATAAAGATCTCCGAGTTTTTTAATTCCTAATCTTTCCCAATGAGTGAACGTTTTGTCTAATATAGATGGCTTGAACGGAGTATTGTTGGCAATTGGTGAGAGAAGAGATAGATTTCTCAGTTTAAGGGTTGACTTCACTTGTCTCCAGATTCGTAAGGTACTGTGGATAATCAGATTTTTCTCATAGTGTTTTCTTCAAATTTATTGGAGTAAGAAGGATCGCGCCTATATTAAAATGCGAGCAATCCTCTCTCTCCATTATTAACCATTTTACCTGTTGGCATGTGTTGTCCAACCAATAGATTACGTTTTTAATATTCGTTGCCCAATAATACTATAAAAAATTGGGGAAAGCCAGTCCACCAATTTCTTTAGGTTTACATAGGTGTCGTTTATGAATTCTATGTGTTTTATAATCCCAAATAAAGTTTGTGATCAGAGAGTCAAGTTTAAAAAAAAAAAAAATTTAGGAAGATAAATCGGTATTGATTGAAATAAGTACAGGATTTGTGGGAGGAAGATCATCTTTATGGCATTTATTCTACCCATGAGAGACATCGGAAGCGTTTTCAAAAATTGAGTAAGGGCATTTAGTTTGGTAATTAAAGGAGGAAAGTTTGCTTGAAATAGAGAAGTGTATTTTCTGGTTACGTGAACTCCGAGATATTTAATTTTTTCCGTAGCAATTCTAAAAGGGAATTTTAGGAGGCGTTTCGGCTCTGGAGGTTTTATTGACATAATTTCACTTTTGTTCCAATTCATTCTATATCCTGAAAAGGAACCGAATTCCTCTATAAGATTTAATATACTTGGAATGCTACGAAATTTGATCTTACTGAAACATATAAGATTAAGGGCTTAGACACGCTAGAGGCAGGAAACATATACCCGATGTTGGGAGAGTCCAGAACCAGGGGACACAGTTTAAGAATGAGGGATAAGCAATTTAGAACGGAGATGAGGAAAAACTTTTTTACACAGAGAGTTGTGAGTCTGTGGAATTCTCTGCCTCAGAGGGCAGTGGAGGATGGTTCTCTGGATGCTTTCAAAAGAGTTAGATAAAGCTCTTAAAGATAGCGGAGTCAAGGGATATGGGGAGAAGGCAGGAATGGGGTACTGATTGTGGATGATCAGCCGTGATCACATTGAATGGCGGTGCTGACTTGAATGGCCTATTTCCGCTCCTATCGTCTATTGTCTATCACATCGTAAATCACCTCTGCACTCTTTCCAGCTTAATGACATCCTTCCTATAGCAGTGTGTCCAATGCTGAATACAGTACTACAAATGTGGCCTCACCAATATCATGTACAACTGCAACATACCACCCCAACATTTGTGTAGGAAGGAACTGCAGATGCAGGTTTCAACCAAAGATAGACACAAAATGATGGAGTAACTAATGTAATTTAATATAGTCCAGTGTGAGCTGCATTATAGGAAGTCAAACAAGGGTCACAATGAATTCACAATGAATGGCGGGGCGCTGGGGTGTGTAGAAGAGGGATCTTGGACTACAGATAATATTGGGGATTGATTATAGAGGTTGGGGTAGACACAATGCTCGAGTAATTCAGCGGGACATCCAGCATCTCTGCATGGAAGAAATGGGTGACGTTTTGGGTCGAGACCCTTTTTCAGACAGAATGATCATAACAGTTGGGGCATTGCGTACTACAGTTAGGAATTCATGATGCGGCTCATTAAGACTTTGGCAAGGTCTCATTTGGAGTTTATGTGCATTCTGGTCACCTCGATGCAGGATGGATGTGGAGACTGTGGAAATAACAGAAGAGGTTTACCAGAATGCGGCCTGGTTTACAGGGTATTAGCTGCAAGGAAATGTTGGACATACTTGAATTATTTTTGCCAGTACTCCAAAATTGAGGGGAAATCTGATAGAAATAAATAAATTTATTATGGGAAGCATTGAGAAGGTAGCCAGTCAGAACCATTTTCTCCTAGGATGGAAATATCAAAACTAGGGGGGCACCACGTTTTTTAGACGAGAAAGACAAAGTTTAAAGGAGATCTGCGGAGCAAGTATTTTTTTTCCCCCACAGAGGGTTGTGGTTGCCTGGAACGCAGTGCCAGGGGTGGTGGTGTAGGTAGATGTGATAGTGGCATTTAAGATAGGCACATGGATAGACTGAAATGGATCATGTCCAGGCAGATGATCTAGTCATCATGTTGGGCACAGTCATCGCGGGAGAAGATGCCTGTTCCTGTGCTGCTTACCTTATGTGCTAATGCTCTACCTGGTGTGGCTTTATATTGCCTCACTCTCAGTGCAGGAGAGATAAGTTTTTTTGGCCTTCCATCACAGCGATGTGATGGATGTTTATGTAAATTATGTTGTGTCTTGGGTCTATTTGTTTGTAATGTATGGCTGCAGAAACAGCATTTCGTTTGGACCTCAAGGGGTCCAAATGACAATTAAATTGAATCTTGTATATTCTCACTCTCCACTTTACCTTCAATTTTGGTGCCATCTGCAAAGTTACTAAACATATTAACTGTTTTGACATCCAAATTTTTAATGTAGATAACAAACAGCAGCAGACCAGCACTATCACTGGTCACAGGTCTCCAGTAGGAAAAACAACCCTTCACAATTATCCTTTGACTCCTTTCTCCAAATAAATTTTGAATTCAATTGATTAGCTCACCTTGGATTCCATGCAATTGAACCTTTCAGACAAGCCTACCATGTGAGACCTTGTCAAAGACCTTGCTAAATAAAGTCCCCATGGTCAACGTCACTTCCCTCTCCCTCAATCCTCTTTGCGATTTCTTCAAAAAAACTCTTAGATTTGCAAGAGACAATTATGTAACATTACATTAGCCACTCGCCAGATTTCCACAATCCACCGGGTGGCGCCAGCAATGGCTGCCTAGCCAACAGTCTGTCCGTTTCTTTGTTATTTTTTTTAGTACATGTTAAATGGATGTTTTTAGTGTTCGTTAGCTAGTTTTATATGGATGGTGGGGGAGGGAGTTGGGGAAAACTTTCTAATCTCTTACCTCGACAGAGATGCGATTTTTTCCCGTATCGTATCTCCGGCTGCACAGCGGCCTAACATCGAGAAGTTGGCGGCCTTTGCTGGAGACCGACTGGAAGCTCCACTGTGGGTGCCTAAGGGACTTTAATGTCGCGGAGCCCGCGATCCCCTTGCCAGGGATCGACCTCTGCGCTCTACCGCGGGAGCCTGCAGACGTTAACATTACGGAGCTCGCGGTCTCTGGGTAGAGACCGACATCGGGAACTCCAAGCCGCAGGAACTCCTGACGCGGGAACTTCGATCATCCCGACGCGGGGGCTTCGACCGCCCCGACGGATGGTTCGATTGCCCCGACCGCGAGAGAAAAATGAGGGAAGAAGATTCGACTTTATTGCTTTCCAACACAGTGTGGAATGTAGGGAATCTGCTGTGGTGGATGTTTATGTTAACTTTTATGCAGTTGTGTGTCTTCTTGCTTTTTTAGTATGGCTGTATCAATGTACCTTAATTGTTACATGTGGCAATAAAAAACCTTTCAAACCTATATTGAGGATGAGGTTTGAAACCGAGTTCCTATCTTGCTGCCTCAAAGAGCAGGGAGTTTTTCTTGGTGTCCTGGCCAATATTTCACTGCAAAAGTGCTATCACAAAAGCATATTGTCCTACCACTGTTGCTTGCTGATTATTTCCAATATTGTAACAATGACTATGCTGTATGAAACTCTCAGGTTCTGAATTACAAAGTTCTTTCTAGATAGGCATGAGACGTTTTCAAAACATATAAATTATTGGTGCAAAGAGGGTGTTAACAGCAAGACTATTTTGAAGCACTGGGGATGTTCAACAAAAGAGTTCTATTAATAAGTAAAACTAACCTCAGTGGGGGAGTTTTGAATGAGCAGGCACTGTTGTGATCGGAGCCCATTGGTCTCGCTAGAAATTGTCCCTCCTTTTCTTGTGCTTTGTGTAATACTGTCAGCTGCCTCGTCAACGTCCGATGAAGTTTCCTGAGCACACTTTCTACTGTTTTGATTCACCTGGCTTTTCTCATGTTCTCTCTGACTCCTGGTGTCCTCATTAATCTGAGCATGTGCTTCAATGCTCTTGGATTGAGGCAAATCCACCTCAAACAGCTTGTGTTCGTTCAGTGCACCATGATACTTTGGCATGTTTAGCAATTTTTGGAGCTCTGGCCCATATGCAAGTGACAAATGCTGGTAGGTACTTTCCATGGTGCCAGACTCATTTTCAAGTCTCTGCATCTCATATTGGCAGGGTTTCACCTTCCTTTCCTTGATGGTACATCGAATCTGCTTTGCTAAGGGTGCTTGAAATTCGCTCCCTATATGACGTAGAGGAAGTTCCTGATTGTGATCACCTGTGGACCTCTGGATTCCTTTGCTGATCTGTACATCAGATGATTGCTGTAACTGAGATGGTGCTGAAACTATCAGATGCGTGGATTCTTCTGGCCCCTGACTTGTCTGAATCCTGTGGAGACCGAGTGATTGGGGTGGCTGTTGGTGAGGGAAGAACTGTTGGAAAAGGTGTTGTTGACATGTGGCTTGTGTTGTATGGCTATAATGAGGAAGTGGTGGCTGGCGAGATGGGTGGAACAGGTGTAATACTGAGTTTGGGGGCAGGTCCTGCTTCTGACATTGTCCATATGGAAACGGGAAGTATTGATGCTGAATCAACGTTTCATGACCCGTTTGTTGCTGTTGATGCTCCTGGTGATGCAACAGTTGAGCCTGCTGGTGTTGAGCATGATTCTGCTGGTACTGCCTTTGATTCTCCTGGTGTTGATGCTGCAGTCGGATCTGTTGGAGCTCATGCTGCGCTGAAAGCTGCGATCGGATATGCAGTTTGTTTGTCTGGTGTTGATGCAGCAGTGGGTTCTGCTGGGACTGTTGTTGATGCACAAGTGGGTTCTGCTGGGACTGGTGTTGGTAATGAAGTGGGTTCTGTTGGGATTGGTGTTGCAGCAGGTTTTGCTGGGATTGGTGTTGGTGTTGCAGTGGATTCTGCTGGGAATGGTGTTGATGCTGCAGTTGATTTTGCTGGGGGTTCTGCTGGGATTGGTGTTGATGCTGCAGGGGGTTCTGCTGGGATTTGTGTTGGTGCTGCAGTGGATTTTGCTGGGTGTTCTGCTGGGATTGGTGTTGATGCTGTAGGAGGTTCTGCTGGGATTGGTGTTGTAGGGGGTTCTGTAGTTGTGGTTTCTGTAGCTCACTTAATGAGTGAACCGATTGCTTGGCCAGCTTCTTTGCTAATTGGGCTTTCTCATCCATCTGTTTTATTGCATCCCCAAACAAGTCAAGCTGAGACCCACTGTCTTTGTTCTCCTGGTGCCTTTGGAGGCATTCCTGTGGCAGATGGGTTGTGCTCTCTTGCTGTGCCAGGGTGTTTAGGAAGGATCTTGGAACATTGCTTGCAGCCCTGCTACTGGCACAGAAAGGGGCTTCATTTTGACTCCAGGAGACGCCCTGGTTAGCTGGCTGCCAGTTCAGCTCACCTTTGGTGGGCAAGCGATCAATCAGAATGGAGGCAGCCCAGTTTGGTGGGACAGTGCCACCTTTGGTCAGATTCTCTTGATCCATTTCCACTTCCGCAGCAGCCACAGGGTGGCAATGCACCCCGGTGACAGGAACTGTGGCCTTGGGCAGTTGCTGGGCTTCAGCCAGGCCCTCGGAGACATTCACTTCACTGTGCAGCATTCCGTTCTTCCTCTGGCGAGCTGGGTTTGGTCGAACAGTTCTGGTACTTTCAGCAAAGAATGAAATCTGCTTCCCTCTCCGCTTCGTTGAGTTCTTGCCAGGGGCAGGTACACTCATCATTAGAGTGGCATTTAAGGCTATAGTTGCGAACTCTTGATCCCTCTCCGTTTTAAGAGCGTTGTTCCTTGCAAGCTTGGTTTCTCCACTCTAAAAATAAGATGTTTGAAAGCCAACAATGAATCATGGATGTCTGCTCGCACCCAAGATAGCAAATGTCCACAGTACCAAGTTAACGTCTGCAGTTGTGCGCAGTCCACGTGGGTAATTTTCTCCCTCACTTTTCACGTGCAGACTCCGAAGGAAATTTGCCAACCTGGAAGAACAATCAAAGTCAAAATTAGCAATCATCATCTGCAGCTCAGTCCTGTTCATGAAAAGAGGATAATCTTAGCCAAACAACATTGTTTCACCAACAGTGCAAGCTGGGCAGAGTTCAAAAACAAACAGCAAAACGTTCCTTGGTTTAAAAAAAGACACAAAGCGTTGGTGTTCAGCGGGTTAGACAGCATCTCTGGAAAAACAGCATTTCAGGTTGAGACTCTTCTTCACACTGATTGTAGTCAATCTAAAGAAGGGTCTCATCCCAAAACGTTGCTTTTCCATGTCCAGAGATGCTGCTCGATCCACTGAGTTACTCCATCATAAAGTTATAGAGTTTTACAGCACGGAATCAGGCCATTTGGGCCAACTTATCTATGCCAACCAAGGTGCCCCATCGAAGCAAGTCCCAATTGCCCACATCTGGGCCATATCTCACCGAACCAGCACTGTTTTTTTTTTTTTTTTAAACTAGCATCTGCAGTTCCTTGTGTCTCTGCTGTTTGGTAATCTTTTCTAAACTCATAGGACACTGCATGATGTGTGTCTCAGGCTCAGATCCTGTATTTTTTCCTCTGCAGCACAGTAAGCAAAAACTGGACCAGGATAGAAGACTAAAATGAGTGTGGGTTAATGCTCCAGTCTCAGCCACAAAATGAGTGCTCAGCAAACTTTGGGAGGCGAGAATCCTGCTGAAAGGCTCCATCTGCCAAGAGCTAAAACAAAACAGTTGCCAGATTCTCCCTAACTTGTTCCACAGTACAGTCAGTCGGTGGCAAAGGCTTCTGGGAGCCCATTATCGCTTGTGTGATTATTCTGGCCTGTCACTGCATGCACTCCCATCCTTTGGAATGTCACGCAATGCCAGTGGGCACTTGTAATCTCTCAGAGTCATTCTAAACATTAAAACTAATCTTCATGCTAAAGTTTGGATTGCATTTGATTTTACAAAATAAAAATGCAGCACTAGTCTGTCAGCGTGGCTGCAACCTGCAGGATCTGGATTTAAAGCAGTCCTCAATTGTTTGTTGATGTTTCAGATAAGGATTAATACTGCACTTGGCACCCATGAGAAGGAAGGGGAGGGAATTTATTGCATTGCGGAAGTTGCAAAATCCACCACAATCCCCACCCTGGATCTCTACATAGTCAATTAGCCAACAATTTAATCTTACATTGAGCTTGTATCCAAAGTGTATATCCAGTATCTCACATTCTCTCTCGTAAAGGGCCTGTCCCACTGTACGAGGTAATTCAAGAGTTCTCCCGAGTTTCCCCCGATTCGAACTCGGAGAATTACGGTAATAGCTGCTCGTAGGTACTCAGGGCTCTCGTGGACATTTTTCAACATGTTGAAAAAACTTCACGAGCTTACGGCATTTCCCGAGTATCTGCCGTTAGCGTTACGAGCCGCTAAGAGACGTCCCGAGCTCCGACGTACCCGCTACGTACTTACCACGAGTTCGATTTTTTTTTTTTTAAACTCGGGTGAGCTCTTGGGTAAACTCGTATAGTGTGACAGGCCTTAACTTTCCCACTATCGATGTTTGGCTCACTACCCGGAGCTTCCTGGTTAAATAAAGGCACAATATTAGCGACCTTAGTGTTTTGGTACCTCACTCGTGGATAAGAAAAATATAAAAAAACTTTGCCACGGCTCCAGCAATGTTTTAGGATACACTTGGTCAAGGCTTGGGGGTTTATCCACCTTTATGCCTCAAGAGTGCCATCACCTCCTCTTTTGGTAAGTTTCAGGACATCACTGTTCACTTCCCTGAATTCCCTTGTGTCCATAAAGTTCACCACAATTAATATAGAAAGTAGTATTAATTTAAGATTCTGCCTTTCTCCTGTGGCTCTACATATAGATGGTCATACTATTCCTAAAGGAACATATTTTTTCCCCAAGTTACCCTTTTTGCTCTTAATATACTTATAGAATATCTTAGATACTCCCAACTATTTGTTGCCTGTATCTTCGGCATGACCACCTCACTAAAGCTCCTATCCTCAATGGTCTCAGAGTCAAGGTCCAACTGCAGCTCTAGCCACGTGATGCAGTCAATCTGGAGCTGCAGATGGACAACTTCTCACAGGTATAGCCAAGAGGGAAATAAAGTCAGGCAGTTGCAAAAGAGAGAAGGGAATACAAGGATATGCTGGGGGAGATACCGGGAAGGACATAGAAAATAGATGCAGGAGTAGGCCATTCGGCCCTTCGAGCCAGCACCACCATTCAATATGATCATGGCTGATCATCCAAAATCAGTACCCTGTTCCAGCTCCCCCCCCCCATATCCCTTGATATCCCTTGACAAGAGACAGCTTGAGCAGAGCAGACATCCCATGATGTGGGAATGACCAATTTTGATGCTATCAATCCTTTTAAATTCCTGTGTTCTACTTCCTGGCAAAGATAATACGTAGAAATAACAAGATTTGCACTCCCTTATTTCATCATTAACTAGACAGCATGTTTATGAATGTTACAACAACCAATTATTCTGTGGCTTGTATCCCAGAGATATGTTAGTACATGGACACTCAGAGAAAATAATTATGAAAGAAGATTTTCTGGTTATCAACCTCAGTGGTGCTCATAGAACCCAGCCATTTGCAAATTAACTGCATTCCTACACTAAATTATCTGTTGAAAGTAGCTAGGCGCATGCTATGGCCAGGAATCGCATTATACAAATGCACGTATCTATCTCTACCTTGGAAGTGTTGATATATAGATTTGGGCTGTGATCACAGGGCTAATGGAGTTTGGTTCTACATCAGTTGAAGGCTATACTCGAGTGTTTATGAAAGAATATTTGACAATTATCCAAGAGATATTAATATTTGTGCCAGCATATAAACACGTAAATAATATGGTTCATCCACATATGCAATATTACAGAGACATACAGCCCACAAATCCCATGCCATCAAATACCTATTTGTACATTAATCCTACACTAACCCATTTTTTTAAACTCTCCCCTCATCCCCATTATCTAGACCCTACCTTACACCCGCATACCAGGGACAATTTACAATTAACACACCTACCTGCATGTCTTTGGGATTTAGTGGAAACTGGATGACCCAAAGGAAACCCACATCATCACAGAGAATTTAAATACTCCACATAGAAATGTATCCAACATCAGAAATGGCCCCCAGTCTGTAGAGCCCTGAGGCAGCAGCTCTACTCACTGTGCCACTTTACCGTCCATTCAGAAGACCTTTTAAAAATGGATAATTACAAAAAAATCCTCAGGGAAATATAGGAACAACCACAAACTCGGCAACAATTCTGCAAAGTAATTATCATTGCAAGATTTATAAAGTCATGAAGTTTACTTTGATTAATTCAAATAGAAACCCCCCCCCCCCCCATTGTTGCATCTATCCATTGTCAGAAGATTCAATTATTTTGCACTAATTCACTAACCATTCTCCCAGCAGAAACAATTTATTGTGCGGGGGGGAGGGAGACATCCCCTCCACCCCCCCCCCCACAACCTTGAAAGATCATTGATCTGGAACAGTAGCACTGTTTCTCAATTCACAGGTGCTGCCTGTCCTGTTGATAATTTCCAGCGGTTTCTTTTTATGACATGCCATTGTTAATCCAGCCCATTTCCTTCTCAGTGGGGTGATGGACCCAGTGACCAGTAATGGTGGTCATTAGAAGCTCTCCAGGATCCATTGATTTGGCTAAAATTTCTGAATTGTTTTGACTAAAAAAAAATTCAGAAAATTTTAAGAGGTCTTCTGAATGGATGGTCACAGGATATCCCAAAATCATCATAGTTAATTGCCATGCAAAACAATCCAGCAATCTGCACACAATGATAGCTGAAAACGCTATTTGTTCTGTTGAGCCAATTCCATGCATTCAGAATGAGATGAACTTTAAAGCTTCTGACTCAAAAGGAAGCGAGCTTGGAATTAAAAAAAGAGCTTGGTGAAGTGTGTCAAGTTGATTCACAGCAGCGCTGAAGATAGCACTGTCGTACAGAATTCCAGGGAACAAAAAGACAAAGTCCTGGAGTAACTCAGTGGGGCAGACAGCATCTCTGGAGAACATGGATGGGCAATGTTTCGGGTCAGGACCTTTCTTTCGAGTCAGAACCTTTCTTTCGAGTTGCACTGCATGTTCTTTTTTTGTATAACCAGCAAAGGCAGTTTCTTGTTTCTACAAAATTCCAGCAACCAGAGTTCAATTGGTGCCATGCGTTTGGAGTTCTCCGTAACTTCATGGGTTTACCCTGAGTGTTCCAGTTTCCAGCCACATCACAGACATGCAGTTTGGTTAATTCACTGCGGTAAATTTATCCCCTAGTGCAAGCCAAAACAATGAAAAGAGTTGTAAACAAGAGAGCGAGAGAGAGAGTGAGCGCGAGAGCAAGAGAGAGAGCGTTGCTTGATACTGCAAAAGAACAAACATTGTTTAGTCAAGAGCTTTCCTAGCTCAAAGGAAAAGATTATCCTTCATCTTTTGGACATAACCTGCTGCTGGACATACAGAATGGACATAGGATACTAGAAAAATGCTTCATTGGAAAGGACAATACTATAACAGGCATATTACTTCTATTATGAAAGATTGAACATGTGAAAGTTCTTCATTGAGGAAAATCAAAAGTTGTGAGTGATCCACCAAAACCTTATTATAGCAGCTTCAATTTGGTAAACAGAGATGTTTCCACACAGACCAGAACACCAGAAATAATATAGCCATCACTAAATTAAAAAAAAAAAAGATTTCTTCATACATGGAGTGGTTAGAGTGGAGAACTCACCACCCACCGCAAGGGAGAGGTGAGGCATTGGGTGCATTGGGGAAGAGGTTGGATAAGCTTGCAAGGGAGAAAGGAATAAAAGAGCACATCAGAAGTTGGAGATGAAATAAGGTGGATGCAGGCTTTTGTGGAACAAAGATCTGCACGAGCCAGTTGGACGTCCCGAGTGTGCATTTTATTGCAAAACATCCCACGTCACAGGAATCAGAAAAAACGACATAAACTACATGTGAAACCATTGCACAAAAGGAGGCTGGAAGTGGAAGGATTTAAAAAGGGAGTTCTAGAACTTCACCTCAGACAAGGTGCAATGGCCAGTAATGGGAGCAGAAGATGCACCAAACATCAGAAATAGAACTCATGAGATTTCACTAATTATTCAAAAACTTATTACAAAGTGAGGCTGTAAATGCCCTATTTGCTTCAACTTATGCACCACCTCACAATAGCGCAATCCAAAATATCCATACCCTTTTATGTTAACAATCTATGTCCTTTACAAAGCTCACTGTTCACATACACTATTCCCATGCAGCTGATTTGATTGTTTGCCAAATTGATGGATCAGCAGGACAAAGTCTAGAATGTCATGTCACACAGTTAAATCTAATTTCTGTTTTATCAGTTCACAGGGTTGAGGGAGAGATTTCTGGGAAATAAGTGCGCTATTAAAACAATGATACACCTTAACAGTCTTCTCCGTGAATTGTCACCTTGTCATGGTGGAGAAGTTTGTGTGGACTTGAGATCCTGAGAGCGATGCCATCTGGAGCTATGCTCCTGGTAGGGTCACCCATGGCGGTAAGGTCGAAGGGGAGGTCTCTAACAAAGAGTAATCCAACCAAGACCTCAACAGTGGAACAGGCCTAAGACAATGGCTGACCTTAGTGGAACGTCACAACGGCTGGGAATGCGGACGAAAGCTGCAGCAGAAAAGGGTCTCCGGTCATCTTGGACTCCATGCCACCGTATCCTGACCCCGATCTGTCAAGGATCATGGGGTGGCTGCCTGTGCACCAGTCTCCCCACGTTAAACAAAGTCACGCACAGGCGTCCTCCAGAAAGCACCCTGGAGGGGTGAAGGAAAACACCAAATGCAAACCTCCACTGCCTTGTGGCTATTAACTTATTCAGGAACGGTGAAGACTAGCGGAATAAGCGGAGGAGACCATTTGGCAGTCCAACGGGTAGGAAGGTGGACCCAGAAAGCGTTGTGGAGCACAATGTTCATGCAGAACCCTGGTGTCCATCCACTGCATCCTGACCTATCGTCAGCCATCTTGACGATGTCTTGCCACTGGATCCAGATAGGCTGGGACGAGAAAGTGAGGCTGACAATAGGTGTAGGAGTAGGCCATTCGGCCCTTCGAGCCAGCACCGCAATTTGCCGATTTACACAACTCCCTCACTTTAATCCAAGTCAAGTGGAAGTCATGACTTCAGGACCCATACTGCCCAACTGGGCAAAGCAAGATCACCACAGGAGTGCGTGCAGCTGAGAAGAAGCGCACCACAGAAGCTCAGAGGAAACACGCCATGCGCAAGGCCCGAGCCACTTCAACTTCTACTGCAGCACCCACCCAACTGTGTCCCATATGCAGGCGAGCCTTTCGGGCCCGGATCGGTCTCACCAGTCACCTCCGGACCCACAAACAAAAACACAGAAGTCATGGTCTTCTTCAACTACAAAGGACGAACAACAACACCATGTCTAAATACTTTGGCTACATTCCAACAAATCCAGAAGTTTTCCAACACTCTCCTACGGTTGCAGGGGAAAGTACCTGGGGAGAGGGTGGTTTGGGTGCAAAGGGATGTGAACCAAGGAGTTGCGGAGTGAGCAGTCTCTATGGAAGGCAGAAAGGGATGGAGATAGGAAGATGCGACTCGTGGCAGGATCACAGTGCATGTGACGGAAACGTCAGAATATAGTGTTAGTTGCGGAGGTTGGTACGGTAAAAGGCGAGGGCGAACTCAACCCTTGCACTTGGTTCGCCATGCCTACGAGATCTCCCAGTTGCTAACCATGTTAACTCCCCTTCTTATTCCAGTACTCACCTTTCCGTCCTGGGCCTTCTCCACAAGGCCATGCAAAGTGGAGGAGCAGCACCTCATATTCTGCTTAGGTAGCTTACATCCTAATGGTATGAACTTTGAATCCTCCAATTTTAGTTAACCTCTCACTAACCCACCCCCTGGCACCCCTGTTACCACCTGAATTTCCACCTAGTCTCCCATCCATCTATCCCCCTCCTGCTCCCTCTGGCTTCACAATCTGCAACTCTTCAAACCTATTACACCTTTCTTTCTTATCACTGACCCTTGTTCCAACCACCTGCCTATCAACCCCCCCCCCCCCCCCCCCCCCCCTCCTCCTCGCTTATGTTGAGGATCATCTACCATGTTCTCCAGAGATGCAGCCTGACCTGCTGAGTTACTCCAGCACTTTGTGTATTAACCAGCAGCTGCAGTTTGTTGTTTCTACTAACTAATAGAGTATGCCAGAGACAGTCTTGGTATTAATTGTTCACCATTTGCATTAAAAAACCTGGTGGAAACAGAATATAAATTTACAAGTCTGCTGATGGTAATGAATGTAAGTGGAACGGCATGTGATAAGGACATTGTTATTCTGCATAGGGATGTAGATAGACCAAGTGAATAAGCAAAATCCTGGCATATTGATTTTTCAGCAGGAAGAATCAAAAGGCAGACCATCTAAATTGAGAGTTTGGGTTCAGTTTTGGCTACCCTGCTATAGAAAGGATGTAATTAAGCTCGAGTGAATACAGTGAAGATTTAAGCGAATGTTGCTAGGCCTCAAAGGCCTGAACTATAAGAAGGGAGGACAAGCTAACACTTCACTTCTTGGACTGATGGGTGATCTTATGTAGGTGTATAAAACCATGAAGGGAATATGTAGGGAGAATGCACAGTATTTTTCCCCAGGGCAGATGAATCATGAAAAAAGGATAAAGGTTCAAGGTGAGTGGAGAAACATTTAATAGGAACCAGCAGGGCAACCTTTTCCATTCAGAGGGTGGTGGATATATAGAACGAGCCACCAGAGGAGGTAGTTGAAGCAGGTATAATAACTGTATTAAAAAGACACAGACATGTATGTACATGGATAAAAAGTTGAGGAATATGGGGCAAAGGGATATGATACAGTTCAGAGGAATATAGATGTCCTAGTGCACAAGGAGACTTGACAGGTTACATTTTGACATGTTTTCATCGGTGGATGTTTCATTTAAAAAAAAACAAAGTTATAAGAACAGCGGCCAGTCATTTAAAACAGAGGTGCAAAAATGTGTTTTCTCTCAGAAGGCAGTGATTCTCTGGAATTCTCTGCCACTGAGGGGGGGGGGGGGGGGGGGGGGGAGTGGAGCCCTGACAAATAGGAATATTTACAGTGGGGATGGATAATCATTTGAAAGATTGAGGAACTGAGGGTTTTGGGGAACTATTACAGAACAGGACTCGAGGCTAAACTAGATCAGCCATGATAATTTTGAATGGTGGAGTACGCTTGAGGGGCCTGATGGTCGTCTGCCCCTTCTCCTATTTTCTTGCAATCTGATCTTAGAGTTCTGCCTCATATCCCACTGTAGAACAGAAAACACAAACTAGTGTGATGTATAGTGTAGCAACAGTACACCACGGGGTGTACTTGATCTACAATATTAACACCACAGAGCTGTTTTGCAGCAAAATGGGCCTACCATTAATGATTTGAAAGCTAGCTTGTGCCACGGCTGATTGTCCATTGCATATCTTGCTGCATGAACTCCAGAGTCCAGGACTGAGCAAGCGCGGAGTGCTGTGGGGGGGGGGGGGGGGGGGGGGGGGTAAAGGAGAGAAGGTGAAGGTGGTCAGAGGCCCCAAGAGACAAGTACATTACAATAACTACCAGGCTGAGACCAGCTTTGTTTAAACAGTCAATTGTCAGACTGATATGATCGCACACAGAAACTGTTGCAGCAAGATTGTAGTCTGATCAGAGCTATTTTCAGGCATGCTAGGCTTGAAGAAAGAGCACCATGTACCCGAGTTTCTCAGCCACCGTGTCTTAGGCAAGATGTTAAACTACTCAATGGATACAAAAGATCTGCTACCACTCTTTTGATGAGGACCACGGGAGCTCTCTCCAATGCACCAACTGATATTTATCCCATGACTAAAACAGATCAACTGTCATTATCTTGCAGGCTGTAGAAACTTGAGGTATATTTATTTATTGGCTGATTGATTTCAAATGTTAAAACACTGCCTACACTTCAGAGCAAGTCACTGACCGCAAAACATCGAGGTGCCCTTAGTTCGTAAAAGGCAATGTCTAAATCCCAGTGTGTCCTTCTTAATGTATGGACCCAACAGAGCCACCAATTCTAGGAAATAAATAATGAAATGATACCTCAAGCACTGAACATGATTTGATACATATTCGGTTCCAGAACAACTTTCGTACATCAGATTCCTGAACTTGAGAGCAGTCCTGCTGCCAAGGTAACACACCGTGGAAACAACATACCATGCGCTTGCCACAACAGCAGCTGTGGCCCCTTCAGATGCTTCTTCAGTTACAAGGAGAATTATATTTACCCCTCTTACTTTTGTTTGTCTGCCTGGGATGGGAGGGAGTGAGAGAATACGGTAAGAGGACATAGAAACATAGAAAATAGGTGCAGGCCATTCGGCCCTTTGAGCCTGCACCGCCATTCGATATGATCCTGACTGATCATCCAACTCAGTATCCCATCCCTGCCTTCTCTCCATACCCCCGGATTCCTTTAGCCACAAGGGCCACATCTAACGCCCTCTTAAATATATCCAATGAACTGGCCTCAACTACCTTCTGTGGCAGAGAATTCTACAGATTCACCACTCTCTGTGTAAAAAATGATTTCCTCATCTCGGTCCTAAAAGACTTCCCTTTTATCCTTAAACTGTGACCCCTAGTTCTGGACTTCCCCAACATCGGGAATAATCTTCCTGCATCTAGCCTGTCTAACCCCTTAAGAATTTTGTAAGTTTCTATAAGATCCCCCCTCAATCTTCTAAATTCTAGTGTGTACAAGCCGAGTCTATCCAGTCTTTCTTCATATGAAAGTCCTGCCGTCCCAGGAATCAGTCTGGTGAACCTTCTCTGTACTCCCTCTATGGCAAGAATGTCTTTCCTCAGATTAGGAGACCAAAACTGTACGCAATACTCCAGGTGTGGTCTCACCAAGACCCTGCACAACTGCAGTAGAATCTCCCTGCTCTTATACTCAAATCCTTTTTGCTATGAATACTAACATACCATTTGCTTTCTTCACCGCCTGCTGCACCTGTATTCCTACTTTCAATGATTAGTGTACCATGACACCCAGGTCTCGTTGCATCTCCCCTTTTCCTAATCGGCCACCATTCAGATAATAGTCTACCCTCCTATTTTTGCCACCAAAGTGGATAACCTCACATTTATCCACATTATACTGCATCTGCCATGCATTTGCCCACTCACCCAACCTATCCAAGTCACCTTGCAGCCTCCTAGCATCCTCCTCACAGCTAACACTGCCCCCCAGCTTCGTGTCATCCGCAAACTTGGAGATGTTGCATTCAATTCCCTCATCCAGATCATTAATATATATTGTAAATAGCTGGGGTCCCAGCACTGAGCCTTGCGGTACCCCTATAGTCACTGCCTGCCATTCTGAAAAGGACCCGTTTACTCCTACTCTTTGCTTCCTGTCTGGCAGCCAGTTCTCTATCCACATCAATACTGAACCCCCAATACCATGTGCTTTAAGTTTGTATGCTAATCTCTTATGTGGGACCTTGTCAAAAGCCTTCTGAAAGTCCAGATATAACACATCCACTGGTTCTCCCTTATCCACTCTACTAGTTACATCCTCGAAAAATTCTATAAGATTCGTCAGACATGATTTACCTTTCATAAATCCATGCTGACTTTGTCCAATGAATTCACCACTTTCCAAATGTGCTGCTATCCCATCTTTATTAACTGACTCCAGAATTTTCCCCACCACCGATGTTAGACTAACTGGTCTGTAATTCCCCGTTTTCTCTCTCCCTCCCTTTTTAAAAAGTGTGGTTACATTAGCTGCCCTCCAGTCCTCAGGAACTACTCAGGACTACTTTGAAACTACTGTCAGCATCAACTTGCGAACCAAGACGACAAAAGGTTAGTTTGATCATCTAAAGCACACAAAGACCGGATAGAGCAGGAGTAGGCATCAAGCCTTCCCACCATTCAAAATGACCATCATTGATCTATCCCAGGCCTTCACTCCTCTTCTGTGCCAATTTCCCTATTGACCTCAACTCATCAATCTTTTAAAACTTTATTTGCCTCCTCTACAGACTTTACTATGGTTCTTCTATGTACTTTTTTTTTTTTGCATTATCATGGTACATTTTACTTGGAATAAATGATGATTTATTGCATTTTTATTAGTGTTGCATCAGATGTGCCTACAAAGCTACAGCAAGTAATAATGTTATTGCTCCGATTCATATCTGATGCACATGACAAATACGCACTCTTGACCCATGACTTTAAATACCTCTGGTGATCAGCCTCAACAAGTTTCCAGGATAGAGAATTCCACATATTCACCAACCTCGGCAAGAAGAAATTCCTACGCGCCGCAGTTTATAGCATTAATTCTATATTCATTCATCTGAACAGATCTATTTGCTGTGAAGACAACACAAAATTATTCCGACCCATCGTTCCAATAGATAATTGCAAAGCTACTGGTTTAACACATGTAAAAGGACACCAATAGTCCCCTGTATTGAGAGAGCCATACACCAAAAGGAAGATAGAGATAGATAAAAGGAAGCAAAGAAAAAGAGCAAACTTACCCCAATAATAAAGCAGACAATTCTGTTGTGTAGAGACTGGAGACACTGGGATTATTCCAATTACAATTGTGAACGTGAAGGAAATTCCTAATTAAAGTCATTTGAAAATTGAAGGCTCAGTGGAGAAAATCTGTTCCTGTGGGTAAGTGAGCTGGCAACAAGAGGATGAGGATTAATGGCAAATTTGGCAAAAGAAACTTGGTACAAGAAGGGTCTCGATCTGAAATGTTGTACATTCCTTCTCTCCAGAGATGTTGCGTGTCCCACTGAGTTACTCCACCATTTTGTGTCTATCTTCAGTGTAAACCTGCATCTGCAGTTCCTTCCTACACAAACTTAGTACAATCAGGAATACACTGTCCGAAGGAAGTAGTGAAACCAGTGACTTTTCAAAAAGTACAGGACAATGCAGGAACAATCCTTTAGCCCGCAATGTCTTTGGCAACCATGATGCAAATTTAAACTCTACATTTGCCTGTCTAAATGCTTCTTAAATGTTGCTATCTGCTTCCACCATCACCCATATCACTGCATTTTATATACCTGCCATTTCCATGCAAGAAGAGAAACTTGCCTTCTGGATCTCTGTTAAACTCTCCCAACGCAGCTTTAACCTATGCTCTCTAATATTTGACATATCCACCTCGGGAAAAAGATTCTGACAAGTTGTGCATCTCTCAATTTTATAAACTTCTACCAGGTCTCCCCTCCACCTCTGATGCTCCAGAAAAAACAAGTTTATCCAACATTTCCTTATTGCCAATATCCTCTAATCCAGGTAACCTCCCAGTGAATCACTTCTGCACCCTCTTCGTCTTTCATGTTATGCAGGGGCAGAACTACAAATACTCCAAATCTGGCCTAACAAGTTTTATACATCTGCAACACTACTTCCTCACTACTTTTATACTCAACACCCAGATCTATGCAATACACTTTATCACCTTACGTTGTCACGTTTATGGAGCTATGGACGAGCACCCCGAGATCACTCTGTATAGCAAAGCTCCGATGGGTCCAACCATTATATATATACTGCTGTACATAGAGTTGTATACTCTCCTCTTAAGGTTGACCTCACTAAGCGCAAAAGCTCACATTTGTCCTGGTGATACTGCACCTGACATTTATCCACCCATTTTCTAACTGGTCTATGTCCTGCTGTATCCTTTAACGACCTTCCACAATTTGTGTTGTATGCAAACTTATTCATCAGCCCATCTACATTTTTGTCCAATGTCACAGAAAGTGTCCCTGCACTGATGCTTGCAGAACACCGTGGATTACAGATCTCGTCAGAAATAACACCCTCCACCACTACCCTCTGTCTTTCATGTCCTGGCTAATTTTGAATCCTACCTACCAAGCCACCGTGGATCCCATCTGCCTTGATCTTTGGATCAGTCTACCATTTAATAAAGAAATATCTGATGCTTTATTTTTTATGTAAAGCAAGTCTGCACCATATTAGAAATCACATTTAATCAGATTTAGAACTGGGATGGTTCTTTGTAGACAGTAACTTTTTACTGCAGGAAAATTGCATCAAACTTGCACTTCTTGAAAAATACCACATTAAATGCAAGTTGTTGAAATACTGTGTGGGTGTCTGTGCATTCATGCTTAGTCATTGTGCACAACATTTATGCAAATGCATATATATCTGCTGGTGTAGCATTGACTATATTTAACCATGCATTTGTTTCTATTTACTTGATATAAATTGAATATTCCAGCAGAGGAGGTTCCAAATCTTTGAAAGCACTGATCAATTTGTCCCAATCTGCTGCTTCTTTTTCCATACAATTGTCATTTTATCATTAAAGCCACTAATGACATCCTGTATCAAAGTGACAAAGATAATATATTCATTGTCCATCTCAGTCTGCCTCAGGATTTGTCACCACCTTCCTCCAAAATCTCCCCACTTGCCTTGTTCAATTTTTTAAAATCTAATTGAACGCAGAAAATTAGCAGTGGGTTTGCATTCCAACCCAACCAAGACAAGTACAGGCACCTTTAGATTTTCGAGATACAGCAACTTTATAGATATATACACAATCACCCCATGTACTACCACAATCCTACATATTAGGAAAAATGTACAATTTTACCAAAGCCAATTAACCTAAATACCTGCACGGCTTTGGTGTGTAGGAGGAAACGGAGAATGTACAAACCCTGTACAGACAGGACCAGTAGTCAGGATTAAATCTGGGCCTCTAGCTCTGTAAAGCCCCTGTCCCACTTACGTGTCCTTGGCACGCTAATTATGCGACCTCGTGGTCGCGTTGAGGCACGACGGTCCCGCAAAGGTCACGCGCCGCTTCATGCGCCCGCGCAGCCGTCTGGAACGCGTGACGTCATTTGAAGATGGACACAAAATGCTGGAGTAACTCAGCGGGACCAGCAGTATCTCTGGAGAGAAGGAATGGATGATGTTTCGTGTCGACTCTTCTTCAGTCTGAAAGAAGGGTCTTGACCCGAAACGTCCTCCATTCCTTCTCTCCAGAGATGCTGCCGGTCCCGCTGAGTTACTCCAACATTTTGTGTCTATCTTCAATTTTCTTGGCCCCGCTCTGGGAGTAGAAGTCCCACAACGGCCGTGAGCTCCAGGCCGAACTCAGTGATCGTTTGCCTGCTTCTGCTGCTGTTGGAGGTGAGATGTTGTGTCGGGCCAGGATCTTGGGCCTGTACCACTTTGGCTGTCAGTTACGCGACAGGCCGTTGGCGTGCGAAGATTTTGTTTGCTACAAAATTTCGGAGTGCCACGCGATACTGCACACAACTCCATACCCCTCCGCGCTTCTCAATGGGTCCAGCCCCCGCGGCCACACGATGCCCATGCGCCTCAACGCGACGACGAGGTTGCATAATTTGCGTACCAAGGACACAGAAGTGGGACAGGGCCTTAAGGCAACAACTATATCACTCGGCTGCCCTGACCTCTGGAGCCTGTACCTTTGACCCCCCTCATGCATCTCATCTACAACCTGCAAACAGTACAGTAAACCCTCGCAATAACAGACCTCTTTATAACGGATTTCAGTTAAACTGGACCAAATCTGTTATAGACAGAGTTCTTTGTTTCATGGAATGACCACTAAGTGGATGGAGAGATTCTTGGTTTTGTTTATTTAGAGATACAGGTATTGTACATTGATGCTGCCATTTCTTCTACTGGCCTTACTACTATACAAATAAAAGCATTTAAAATACTGGAGAACTACACTTTCAAATATTGTTTTGGAACGATTTTAGCTTTGTTTAGTTTAGAGATACAGCGTGGAAACACCAAGTGATCACCCATACACTAGTTGTATCCTATGCATAGACAAATCACAATTCGGCTCATAGTTTTATCCTACACACTAGGGACAATTTAGAGTGTGTATAGAGCTAATGCAGTGGTTCTTGCAAAGACAGATACATTGTAACAGCGTGGATTTCTCACCCTCACCCCCCCCCCCCCCCCACAAAGACGTACAGACCAACAGCCCAACTGACCTCCTCGAATCCTGCATACCGCCTACAGAGCCACCCAACAGCGCCAGAGACCCGGTTCTGACCACGGGCAGCCCTGCAATCGCGCAGGCACCCGGCGCACACTAGGGACAACTCTCTGGGTGCAGGATAGAACCAGCAACCCACTAAATCCGCAGCAGCCAACCAAACCACAAACCTGCACATCTCCACAACGCGGGAAGAAACCCTCACTGCCACAGGGAGCACCCGAGGTCAAGATTGAACATGCGTCTCTGGCGCTGTAAGGTAGCAACTCTACTGCGGCGCCACTGTACCGTCCCAAGGTAGTGTATTTTGTTTCCTTTACTGTTTATTGTGAAATGTATATTTATTGGTTTTTAGTAGTGTATTGATTTATTGGTTTTAGTGTGGTGTATGTTTATTGGTTGTTTTTGCCATACTATACTGTACATATTAATCGCTTATAGCAGACAATCGGTAACAACAGACACAATCTCTGCTGCGTGTGGTCTGTTATAGCAAGGGTTTATGGACAATAGACAATTGGTGCAGGAGTAGGCCATTCGAGCCTGCACCGCCATTCAATGTGATCATGGCTGGTCATCCGCAATCAGTACCCCGTTCCTGCCTACTCCCCATATCCCCTGACTTTGCTATTTTTAAGAGCCCTATCTAGCTCTCTCTTGAAAGTATCTAGAGAACCTGCCTCCACCACCCTCTGAGGCAGAGAATTCCATAGACTCACAACTCCGTGAGAAAAAGTGTTTCCTCGTCGCCGTTCTAAGTGACTTACTCCTTATTCTTAAACTGTGCCCCCTGGTTCTGGACTCCCCCAACATCAGGAACATGTTTCCTGCCTCTAGCGTGTCCAAACCCTTAACAATCTTACATGTTTCAATGAGATACCCTCTCATCCTTCTAAACTCCAGAGTGTACAAGCCCAGCCGCTCCATTCTCTCAGCATATGACAGTCCCGACATCCCGGGAATTAACTTTGTAAACCTACGCTGCATTCCATCAATAGCAAGAATGTCCTTCCTCAAATTAGGGGACCAAAACTGCACACAATACTCCAGGTGTGGTCTCACTAGGACTCTGTACAACTGCAGAAGGACCTCTTTGCTCCTATATTCGACTCCTCTTGTTATAAAGGCCAACATGCCATTCGCTTTCTTCACTGCCTGCTGTATCTGCATGCTTACTTTCATAGACTGATGTACAAGGACCCCCAGATCCCGTTGTACTTCCCCTTTTCCCAACTTGATGCCATTTAGATTTTAATCTGCCTTCCTGTTTTCGCTACCAAAGTGGATAACCTCACATATATCCGCATGAAACTTCATCTGCCATGCATCTGCCCACTCCCCCAACCTGTCCGTCACCCTGCATTCTCATAGCATCCTCCTCACAGTTCACACTGCCACCCAGCTTTGTATCATCTGCAAATTTGCTAATGTTACTTTGAATCCCTTCATCTAAATCATTTATGAATATTGTAAATAGCTGCGGTCCCAGCACCGAGCCTTGCGGTACCCCACTAGTCACCACCGCCTGCCATTCTGAAAGGGACACGTTAATCCCTGCTCTTTGTTTCCTGTCTGCCAACCAATTTTCTATCAATGTCAACACTCTACCCCCAATACCATGTGGCCTAATTTTGCTCACTAATCTCATATGTGGGACCTTATCAAATGCTTTCTGAAAGTCCAGGTACACTACATCCACTGGCTCTCCCTTGTCCATTTTCCTAGTTACATCCTCAAAAAATTCCAGAAGATTAGTCAAGCTTGATTTCCCCATCGTAAATCCATGCCGACTCGGACCGATCCTGTTACTACTATCCAAATGTGCGGCTATCTCACCTTTTATAATTGACTCCAGCATCATCCCCACCACTGATGTCAGGCTAACGTCTATAATTCCGTTTTTTCTCTTCCGCCTTTCTTAAAAAGTGGGATAACATTAGCTACCCGCCAATCCACAGGTGGTCTCCAACACTAGCTGTTCTAAGAATCCATCATAAAGGCACTGTACAAAGTCCCTTTCTTGGGGTCCAGTACCAACTTGATTTTCCCAGTTGAAATCTGGGAGCATGTTGAAATCTCCCATAACAACCACAGTATTACTTTTGTTACATGCCAATTTTAACTCCTGATTCAACTTGCGCCTCATGTCGCAGCTACTGTTTGGGGGCCTGTAAATTAGTCCCACTAGGGTCTTTTTACCCTTACAATTCCTTAGTTCTATCCATACTGACTCCACATCTCCCGTTTCAATGTCACCCCTTGCAAGAGACTGAATTTCATTCCTCACCAACAGAGCAACCCCATCCCCTCTGCCCACCTGTCTGTCTTTTCGATAGGAGATATTCCCTTGAATATTCAGTTTCCAGCCCTGGCCCTCTTGCAGCCATGTCTGTAATTCCCACAACATCATACTTGCCAATTTCTAACTGGGCCTCAAGCTCGTCCACTTTATTTCTTATACTTTGCGCATTCATATACAGCACTTTGGCCTCCTTATTCACTTCCCCCCTCACACCTGGCCCTGACCTTACTCTGTTGTCCCTTCTCGAGCTTTCCTTCCCATTAATTTGAGAATCTTTTGTAATTTTTCCTGTACTCACTTCCCCTTCAACTCCATCTTTATATTCCCAATTTGTCAATCCCTCCCCCCCCCACTATTTAGTTTAAACCCACATGTGTAGCCTGAGCAAACCTGCCTGCCAGAATGTTGGTTCCCCCTCCATTTAAGGTGTAACCCGTCCGTTTTGTACAGGTCACCCCCTACCCCAAAAGAGATCCCAGTGGTCTACAAATCTAAATCCTTGTTCCCTGCTCCAGCCCCTCAGCCACACATTCAGATCCCCCATCTCCCTGTTCCTGTCCTCACTAGTACGAGGTATTGGAGGCAATCCAGAGATAACCACCCTAGAAGTCTGGCCTTTCATTCTTCTTCCCAACTCTCTGAAGTCGTGTTGGAGAGCCTCCTTCCTCTTCTTCCCGATGTCATTTGTGCCTACCTGCACAACTACTGCCGGCTGTGCACCTTCTCTCTCTCTCTCGAATGTTCTGAATTCGGCTTGTGACATCCTGAACCCTGGCACCAGGGAGGCAACAAACCATCCTCGCATCTCGTCTGCTGCCACAGAATCTCCTGTCTGCTCCTCGGACAGTGGAATCACCCACCACTAAGGCTCTGCCCGATGTCGGTCTCGCCGGTCAAGTCCCATCTCCAGGATTGGAGCCACCGACGTGTCCGCCACTCGGACTGGAAACATCGTCTCCCCGGACAGTTCCCAAGAGGGCGTACCCGTTTTCATTAGGCACAGCCACCTGGTTCTTCTGCACTCCACGATTTCCACTCTTTCTCTCCGTCACATACCTTGGTTCTTCCCGTATCTTCGGCGTGACTACCTCATTATAGGTCCTATCCAGGAAACTCGTTTTCCCAGATGGCCCTCAGGTCATCCAGCCTCTTCTCCAGTGCACCAAACACAGTCCTACTGTAATGTTATACAAGAATATCAATTCCTGGTCTCGGTTCCACCTCTTCTCTCCTCCAGAGCCCTAACTAAGCTTAATGGACAAGCAGTAACTTTGTCCAGTGAAACACTGACAAGCCTGTAGTTCCCAGAACAAACTGTTCTCCTTCCCAGCTCTCCCTCGTTCTACCGTTGGTATGAAACTGAATGAGATAGTTTACAATCTTGGCAACACATTTGACTCAAAAATGAGCTTCAGGCCACTCATTGGTGCCATCAAACTGCATTTCCACTTCTATAACACTGCTTAATTTTGTGTCCGCCTCAACTTGCACCCATCCACATTGCCTTCAAACTTGACTGCTCCACTTCATATGTGCCTGATCATCATTGTTCCTGCAGATGCTCATGTCCTACCTTGTATCCAAGTCCTGCTCACCCAATCTTACACTTGCTGACCTGAAGCAATGGCTTGTGAATTCTCATCCTTGTTTTCAAACTACTACAAAACATATTAAAAGCATAAAAATTAAGTTAATTAAAATTTGAAACATAAATCATGCAAAATGATTAGTTAAATCTGATTTTTTTTTTTTTTGAGTCAAAAATGTGTGATATATACCGAAAAGGAACAATGAAATTCACGCTTGCAGCAGCATAACAAGTCTGTAAACACAAGCTTCAATATAAACATAATAAAACAAATAAAAGTGCAATAAATAAATAAACAATAAACGCCGTGGCATAGTTAGAGCCGCTGCCCCGCAGCACCATAGACCAGAGTTCAATCCTGACCTTGGGTGTTGTCCTCATGGAGTTTGCACATTCTCCCTGTGACAGCTTGGGTTTCCTCACAGTGCTCCGGTTTCCTCCCACATCCCAAAGACTTGCATGTTTGTAGGTTAATTGGCCGCTGTAAATTCCTCATAGTATGTAGGGAGTGTACAAGAAAGAGGGATGACAGAGAATGAGTGCAAAATAGGTGATCAGTGGTTGGCGTGGACTCAGTGGGCCGAAGGGCCGGTTTTCATGCTGCATCTCAAAACTAAAGTGGTGCAAAATAAAAGTACGGTCCCTAGTGCAACCAGGACAGTTTGTAGTCTGAAGAAGGGTCTCGACCCCAAACATTACCCATTCCTTCTCTCCAGAGATGCTGCCTGTCCCGCTGAGTTACTCCAGCAATTTGTTTCTACATTCTGGACACTTTCTGGGATTTTTGTGTATATCTTCGGTTTAAACCAGCATCTGCAGTTCCTTCTTACAGTTTGTAGTTTAGTTGGTATTTGTAGCGTTCAATCGGCTGATGATTGTTGGAATGATGTTGCTCCTAAACCTGGAGGCCATTGCTTTCAGTTTCTTATTACTTCTTTCCAATGGCAGGAGTGAAAATAGAGCATGGCCATGGTGGTGTGGATCCTTGATGTTGTTGGCTGCCTTTGAGGCAGCGCTTCCTATAGATCCCTTCGATGGTAGGGAGGTCAGTATTTATGACAGTCCGGGCAGTGTCCAGCATGTTTTGAAATCTACTTTGTTCAAGTTGCTCAACCAGGCTGTGATGCAACCAGCCAATATGCTCTCTATCGTACACCTGTAGAAATTCAAGAGCGTATTCATCGACATACCAAATCTTCTCAGGAAATAGAGGTGTCGATGAGCTTTTTGTATGATTGCATCAATGTGGCTGGGTCCAGGACAGATATCCAGAGACAAGCACACCCAGGAAATTGAATTTATTGACTCGTTCCACCTGTCGATAAAGACAGGTTTGTGGATCCTCAGCTTTCCTCATCTGGTCAACAATCAGCTGCTTGGTCTTACTGATGTTGAGAGCAAGGTTGTCGTTCTGGCATCATTCAATCTGACGATCAATCGATACTTCCATTCATCATAATCCGTAATTCGTCTAACAAGGTGAATTGAAAGATGGAGTTGGAGCTATGTCTGGCTACACTGTCTTGGCTAAAGAGCGAGTAGATCAAAAGACTGAGCACACAGCCCTGAGGCGCCCCGGTTCTTATGGTTATCGAGGAGGACGTGTTGTTGCCAATTCGTATCTATTTTTGTCTTTTGAAGAGGAAGTCAAGGATCTTGTTGCAAAAGGATACGCAAAAATCCAGTTCCCCAAGTTTCGTAAGAAATTTGGAGGGGACGATGGGGTTGAATGTTGAGCTGTAAGGGGCCTGTCGCAGTTGGGCATCACTTGCGCATCACGCAGATGGCGCGCAAAGATTTTGTACATGCCAAAATCCTGAGGTGCTGCGCGTGACCGCACATCACTGCCTACGTCACCATGCACGCGTAATGTGCGCGCGCATCACGACACGTGCGTCATGACGCGTAAATGACGCCCGTGGGACAGGCCCTGTAGTCGATGAACAACAGCCTGATATACGTGTTCATATTGTCCAAGTGTGCAGAATGCAAAGCCAGAGAGAACATATCAACGGTTGATATATTATGGCAGTAGGCAAATTGTAGTGGGTTGGCATTTACCTTACTTATCTTGGTATTATTTATTATTAATAAAATGATTTTATTGGTATTATTAGTGTTATTACTATAGCTTATTCATCTCCCACAAAGTCATTCCACTTTAATGAAACAAACAAAGCCATTGAATTCTCTCTAATATGTTCCAACCTGAAATATAAACTCTGCATTTCTCTCCAGAGACATTTCCGAATCTACTGAGCATTTACGGCAATTTCAGCACAAGTACAGCGGGCAGATTTCCCAGCATAAAGTGGCAAATTGCAGGAGGCCACAAGGGATATAACACCACAGGTTTAACTGCGGAGACAACAGCTTGCAGTTAAAGAGCGAAAGGCCAGCAGCTTTGCGTCAAAACAGCGGATCCTAAACAGAGACAGAGATCTCAGTGAACATATCACTACCGCACAGTAAATAAAAATCAAAGGCTGGTTACAATAGAGAAGGCCAGTCAACCAATCTAGTCCACCCCAGTGATATACACAAAAAGCTGGAGTAACTCAGCAGGACAGGCAGCATCTCTGGAGAGAAGGGTGACATTTTGGGTCGAGGCCCATCTTCAGACCCAACCCGAAACATCTCCCATTCCATTCTCCAGAGATGCTGCCCGTCCCGCTGAGTTACTCCAGCTTTTTGAATACATCTTTGTTTTAAACCAGCATCTACAGTTCCGTCTTACACGTTTAGTCCATATCAGTTCTCTACCAGAGCAATTCAGTAGATCCATCCCTAGAAGATGGCATTGTGACACAGTGGTAGAATTGCTGCCTTACAGCGTCAGAGATCCGGATTTGATCCTGACTACGGGTGTTGTCTGTACAGACTTTGTACGTTCACCCCGTGATCTGTGTGAGTTTTCTCCGGGAGCTCCAGTTTCCTCTCACACTCCAAAGACATACAGGTATTTAGGCTAATTGGCATAGGAAAATTGTAAATTGTCCCTAGTGTGTGCAGGATAACATTAGTGTGTGGGGATCGCTGGTTGGTGAGGGCTTGGTGGGGCAAATGGCCTGTTTCTGCGCTGTATCACTAAACGACCGAAGGGAATGCAGAAATCTGGAGCAAAAATAAAACGAACTGCTGAACGAATTTCAGCTCTTCTGTAAAATTGAAAGCAATATATCATGTATCATACATGTTACAACACAGCTGCCGTCTTAAACAATAGATAATTGAGTAACTAATATCATTAGCTGTCTGTTAAAAAATGGTGCAAGACTGCTTTGTTATAGTTCAAGAAATGCAATATGCTGGGTCCTTCGAAGCTACAACATGAAAGTGACAAGCATGCAAGATCAACAAACCACAGAGCTGAACGCCAACATACAATTGCACATTTGCACTAGAATACATTGTGCATTTTGTGGCGGCATGTCCTACTTCTTGGTTTCATACCGATCACACAATGCACAAGTATCTCCATGGGACCTGCTGTTGTACAATGCATATTACAGCAAAAGTCCTCTACCTTAGCCAAATGCATAAACATACCACATGCAACACCTTTCCTTTTCTCATGGGATGTGGGCATTGATGGCAAAGGCAGTACTTAATATCCAGCCGTCACTGCCTTTGAGGTTGATTATTTCTGGTGCTATGCTTACTTCTTGTACACTGTCTCTCGTGGTTAGTTGGTAACATTCCTGCCTGAGTCAGAAGGTCCTAGTTTAGGTTCAGTCTATTATCTCCTTCAATGCCATGCTGTGGAGGATGGCAGTGGAAAACGAGGCATCCTTTCAATGAAACAATTACATTGGGCCTAGGCTGCTTCTGCTTGATTGGCTGGATTCAAATATCCTCTGGCACCACAGGCTAGGAATAGATTGATACCCTGAACAATTGTCATTTCTTAGCTATCACCAAGTTAAAAAGCAAATAATTGCTTACTCAGTAGTCTGTGGGCTTCACTGTGCAGAGGAGGATCCCTCATGGAGAACCATCTTTCAAACCATGAAGACATAGGACTTTTTTTTTTTTTTTTTTTTTTTAAATAATAACCATCATTACTCGTTAGCTGAGAAAGAGAGCACGGTGGTTCAGAAGAGAGTTATCAGAAAGTGAAACCAGCATTTCTCTCCCCAGAAACAATGCTGGCCTTCTCAAGGGACTGAGAGTTCGAACAAAATCAATCCAGTTATAAAAGTCAAGAGATATGAGGTAAAGGATTTTTCAAATCTATCGTAGTTACTACCAGCAGTTCCACTGGAAAATAACCTTTAATTACTAGCATCAGCAACCCTATAGGTCTTTTTTGTTTATAACTTCAGGCCAATTGAGCATGTGTAAGTTAGAAGTGCAGTAGCTGTCCCAGATGAGAGCCTCAGGGGCATTGAACTCCTTCAGTGCTTGGACAATACATTATATCTCATTAGGAACGTCCAATGTATTAAATACTGATCTTTGGTCTCAACGGAGAGTTCAGCATAAATCCTTAAAATGCTAGTACTGCGAGATCAAATCTTCTATAACCGACTCCGGATGTTTACAAAAACTTACATAAAGATTCTCTTGGTAGTCTCATAGACCGTGAGACTGGGACTTGAATCACAAGCCAGGAGATTGTGGGTTAAGGCTAGTCTGCCACACAACAGATGCCACTTAGAAACAGGGATCTGCATTTCCATAGCACCATTCTTAGTCTTAAACCATAGAATATAGAACTGTAGAGCACAGGAACAGGGCCTTAGGCCTCAATGTATAGAGCAAACATGATGCCAAGCTAAACTAATCTCATCTGCCTGCATATGATCCATGCATATTCACATGCCCATCTAAAATCCTCTTGAACGCCTCTTATCTGCCCCCTCCACCAAACAAAAGCATTTTATAGCCCCATGGACTTGCTTTCTTATATCAGTGGAGAAATAACAACATAATATGTATACCCCAAGCGTCCACGTGCCACAATATGACAATGGCTACAGCATCTGTGGTACTGGACAAGGTCAAACATTGGTACGTACACTTGGGGTCACTCTCCCAATCTGGAAATGGTACCATAAATATTTACTCAACAGCCAGACTGGGGTTCAAACTGACACCTTGTTGGAAGTGCGTGAGACCATGCAGCACTTCCTCAGCCAAGTCAGAGTCATTGAATTCAAACCAACATTGTAAAAATATAGCCCAATGCCAAACTAAAAGCACCTGTAAAGGGCATGAACAACTGGGAATCACTCACTTCTGACAGAGAGGAGGAATTTCTTCTCTCAGATGTGATGAATCTCTGGAACTCGAGCCCACACAGCTTTGGGGGTCGAGTCATTGAATATATTCAAAGCATTGAATGACAGACATTTAAACTACATGGGGAATCAAGGGATATGAAAAGTGTGGGAAAGTGAAGTTGGGTCCAAGATTGGATCAGTTGTAAAATTATTGAACGATTGAACAGGGTCGGAGGACTGAACAACTTCCTCTTGCACCTTTTTTTAAATGTATGTTCTTTTTTTTTATAAGCAGATGAGTGACAGAACTGACATAGTGGAGCACTGCAACACGAGATAAGCTTCATCAGGCTGCTTATCATATTATGACTTCATCCGTCCATTGCAGTTTCAATGCATCTAGCCTGGGAGAATGGGAGGAGTCAGTCACGGGGCCAGCTCATGTTCAATTGCCGTTTCTAATTCCAATGTCCTCCAACAGTCAAATCAAGCCAAACTTGTTGACACACATGGAATGCTGTGCAATGTTTCAAGTCTACGGCTTACAAAATAGAACAAAGGAGCATTGAATAAAACGCAAAAAAAAATTCTGGGTTAATATTACACAGGAAAGAGTAAACAGGCTGCCTATTTTCTGCAGAGAAGTACAATGGTGACCTGATAGCTTTCTTTAAGATTATGAATGGTTGTCAGAGGAAGGATATTTCTATCTTGGAGTCCAAAAACGCACATAATAAACCCACTGGGGAATTCAAGATAAACAAGATTCAGACCACTGTGTCCAAGAGGAGCTGCCACTGATCGATCATACAGTTTATCCAAGCCTTCTTGAAACAACTAAATCTGCCTCTACTATAGACTCAGCACATTCCAGATCATGACAGGCTGCATGAAATATTTTCCTTCTCAACACCCTTCCTTATCTGTTTTCTTTCATTCAAGCCATACACAAGTACACAGGTCGCGCAGAGAGAAAAATATCAGAGTGTAAATTATAGTGTTACATCATTACAGTTACAGAGAAAATTGAGTAATTAAAAAAAATGCAAGGGCTACAATGTGACAAGTTGGGAGATAAGGACTACATGCTTAGCTTATGAGAGGACCGTTCGGTAGCGTAAAAACAGCAAGGAAGAAGCTGGTTTTAAATCTGATGGTACATGCTTACAGCCTTTTTTGTGTGATGAACTGTGGGAAGCAAGTTTCATATGCTTTGGATCAGAGTTGAATTCTAATGCTAGAGCTTCAGAACAAGTAGTGTTAACATCAGGTTAGAATAACTCAAGCCAAAGTGCTGGAATAACTTCGCACATTGTATTTTCTTGTTAAAACAGCATTTGTAGTTCCTGTGTCTACAAATAATAACCACAATACGTATGATGTGTTGCAATGATGGAGATTGCCGAGTCTCGTTGAAACGTGCAACCAAATCACTGTATGTTCCATACGCGTTAGTTGGGGGGGGGGGGGGGGGGGGGGGGTGAAGGGAGTCACTGTTCGGTCTCCCAGTGCCCCGTGGAGCCAATACAGTATAGCGACCCCCCTCCCCTTTGCAAGCGTAGCCGTTACCCTACATATTTTGTGCATGTTAGTACATTTGTTGTGGGAGGGGTTGTAATGCAAGCCGTTAGCGGGGCTGGAGTGAATAATTGCAGAACCAAACTGCACACATTCCATCCCGTTGTGAACTAGAAGTAGTCTCCTCAAGATGAAGCTTTGCGCCACTGCTCGTCCTAAATCTGCAAATCTCCGACTTTACCATTAAAAACAGCACGTTAGAACAGATATTATCACCAGTCCGCCGAGTGTTCCTGCTGCACTGTCGGGACTTTTCCTTTTTGCATTGCAACGCAGGAAACCACTTCCTCCACCCTCCCCAAAGAAATCTCAATACCACGCTCAAGGCAGCCACCCACACACGGTGTCGAAACACGTTGTGTTTCTCCCTGTCCGTGCCGGGGGCGGCGAGTGAAGTGCCAGGCTGGTTTTTAATAGTGATCCGGCAGCTTAAGTGCGGCAGTGTCGAATGCACCGGGTAACTTAGGAGGCATGCACATCCCCAAGAGTCCAAATCGGCACTCAGAACCAAAGCTCAGAACTGAGGCCAACTCATCAGGTGAAGAAATCACGCTGAAACCACCTGGAAACGTGGCCGTGTTCTCTGACACGGTGGTGTCAAGTTGCATTTTAGGCGAAGACTTCAAAACATTATTTAAAGAGATGTTGGTGTACAATACACAATCTTACCAAAAATATCCAGACAGGCTGCTGCTCAAGCATCAATGCATTTTTTTAACTTTTTGTTCCCTCCAGGAATCTATGAAGGTATGGGGGTTTTATGGACGATGATACCTGTGCAGTGTTCTCGTCCCAAAAGCATGTAGCAGATAGCAATCTTCCCTCAAGGCTGAAAAAATAGTTTGGAAATGCAGCACGTCCCCAACAACTCGCTGCTGCGCTGCATCCGCTCTTACCATCGCAATGCTGTGGTGAGCTTGCATTTGGCAGGCTGAGTCATAGAGTTTACCTCATCGAGGGCTGAGCGAACATTGTTGCACATTCTCGCGGGGGAGGGCGGTCTGACAATTGCACATCTTCTGTGCACAAAACAATCTAGGCTCTCCGTCCTCCGTTCCCCGCCTCCTCCACCCCCTTTCCCCAATACTTTGCAAGCTGCTCAATGCAGAAATAACCGCAAATTCCCCACATATAGAAAACAAATGCTTTGTGATATTCCACGACTACTTCCTGCTGCCGTCAGAAAATGGCACAAGGCCCTTTTAAATCCCGTAAACATGCCGGGACTTTCCGCTCAGTGACTTACTTACACGGGTTCAGTTGAAGTAAATTCGCAAGGGCCAATTTAGAGGGTCAATCAAACTCAGGACAAAGTGTTAAATGCGAAGCTACCCGGATTTACTAATTAAATTTCAGGTCATATTTTTTAAGATAAAACGTCATTTCAAAAAAGTACTCAAAGCACAGAATTTATGCAACGCGAACCTTTGCAAACAACCTTTGAATTAACCAGCTAATTTTAAGAAATGAAACTAACTGGGTGTGGGGGAAGATATTATAAATGTATCTATGACGGTAGATTGAGTAACTATTTCACCAACGCCAGCCACCCTGGCATCCCCCAATCCAAACAATTCCAACTTGTGCCTGCAGACTCGAGTCACCTGCTCACGTCAGTTTCAGTCCGCGTACACTAGCGACAGAAAATCGCTCGACTCGACCCACGCAAGGAAAATTGGCAACATTTTTGCAGGCTCAGTGTCCACATTCGAAAATAAAGTTAAAAAAAACATAAAGCTTCCGCCAACTTACACATTCGCAGGCGCCAGTAATCCCTGCAAATCGCCAGAAGTTTCTCAATCCAGAACTTTGCCTGTAAAGGGTGTCCGTTCACTTCCTAGTTAAGAAACTGCGACTTATTAAAAGTTATGCGGTGACGTCAAAGCAGGACCCAAGCTGCAGGGGAACAACAGTCTCAATCTCCAGATTTCATTTCTTGTTCCCTTTTATTTCATGCATCATTTCTTTTTGCTCTGCGACTGCACGACAGCACCCTCCCCGCGCCACTAAAAATAAAGAACTATTTTCTGAACAGTGCATTGGCCCACGCAGCCTTGTCTCGAGGGAGCCGCAGTTGCTATTTCACAACTTGGACCTGCCCACGATTTCATTACGGCTGACTTGGTAAACTTGTTGCTTTGGGCAGGGATTAGCCCGTGACCAGTTTTTGAGCGTTGTTTTTTATATTGCACGGTTACACTTTAAATCGCGGTGTTTTAAGTTGCACGGTGTTCGTTACATTTCGTGTTTGCACATTTGCGAATTGTGGAAAGATCTGTGGTTTGGTTGGGATGAATAACCTGGATCGGGTGGAAGAAACCAACACAATTATGTGTAATCTTCCAGTTTTTATAATCGTGTCGATGTAATACTCTTACAGGCACTCTCTCTGCTGTGTTGAGGAAGCACACTGATGGTGATGTTTCTTCATCGCTTGGAGGTCTGCCCGTTCATCACCGGATCCTTATCTTTAACTTTTCAATTATATCACGCTTCGTTTTGCTTCCAGATAGTCCGAGGGCATGTGAGAATTGTGAGTGGGAGTTGCACTTCTATTGTAACATATTTGCACACACGTGACACACACTAATGGCGTTTTTTCATGTCAAGTACATTTATTTTGTAACCGAAAGTTCACAGCCACAAGTTATCATTTGATCCACCAGGGTGGTAATACCCTAACCAGTAAGATATTTTGTCAGTTTTGTGTACCTCATTAGGGGCTGTCGTCAATAGCTTTTTACACACGAATAACTGACTATTCGGTCCAACTCGTCCATGCCGACCAAGATCTAAACTAGTGTGATTTTCCCCAATTTGGCCATATCCCTTTCCTATCCATGTGTCTTTTAAATGTTGTTATTGTACTTGCCTCAACTACTTCCTCTGGTAGCTCGTTCCATATGCCCACTACCCTCTGTGTGTAAAAGTTACCCCACAAGTTCCTATTAAATCTTTCCCCTCGCTCCTTAAACCTAAGCCCTCTAGTTCTTGACACTTCTACCCAGGGAAAAAAATATTCCATGCATTCGCCCTATCTATTGTCTATTCCCTTCATGATTTTATACACCTCAACAAGATCACCCCCTCAGCCTCCAGCACTTCAAGGAATAACGTCCTAGTCTGTCCAACCTTAGTCTGTCCAACGTCTCCCTCTAGCTCAGGTCCTCAAGATGTGACAATATCCTTGTATATCTTCTTTGCGCTCTACACAGCTTAATGCCATTTTTTGGCTAGCTGGGTGAGCACAACTGAATACAATACTTCCAAGCATAGCCTTACCAATGTCTTTTACAACTGTAACATAATGTCCAGCCTTCCTTACCCAATTCCCTGACTGTAGGCCAATGTGCAAAAGTCTTCTTCAACATCCTATCTACCAGTGAAACTTTCATCAGGGAACTATTTACTTGTACTCCCAAATCTCTCTGGTTTACAACACAGCCCATGGCCCTGTTGTTCAGTAAATGTCCTGCCCTGGTTTGACTTCTAATTATGCAACACCTTACACTTATTTTAATTAAACTCTAATAGCCACTCCCCAGCCCACTTGCCCAGCTTATTAAGTTCCTCTTGCAATTCTTGTCAACCCACTTCACTGTTTATAACAACTTTTTTAAAGCATCATCTTACTAAGCATACTTTTTACATTCTCATCCAAATTGTTGATATAAATGACAAAGAGCAATGGGTCCAGCACTGATCCCTGAGACCCCACGAGTCACAGGCCTCCAGTCAAAAATAACCTTTCACTGCTATCTGCTGTACTCTGTTATCTAGCTCTGCCTGGTTTGGTATTGGCCTAACCTTCCAGAACAGCCTACCATGCAGAACCATATCAAAGGCCTTGCTGAAGTCCATACTGACAATTTGCACGGTCCTGCCCTAACAACTTTCTCGGTTACATATAAAAACGCAATCACATTAATGAGACACTATCTCCCATGCACAAAATCATGCTAACTATCACTAATCAACCCATAATTCCAATAAATGGGTAAAAAATTATGTGATAGCTACATCCTGAACAATTAAAAGGAATCCTTCAAATTGGAAAGTAGAGTGTCATTGCTAATTGTATGACCTATTAGTTTCTCCATACTGAATTTGTGGAAATACGACAAACCCACCAGGACATGTTAAGGCCTATTAGACAATACGCTAAACACCACTAGCTTTCAGCTGTGCCAGGATCCAGACTTTTTCCATATGATCCAGGGTCTCAGGGTAGGAAAATCTAGAACTAGATAGGGGGTATAGGTTTCAGTGAGAGGGGAAAGGTTCACTAGGAACCTGGGGTGCAACTTTTTCCAACAGAGGGTAGTGGGTATATGGAAGGAGATGCCAAAAACAGCAGTTAAGGCAGGTACAAAAACAACACATGAAAAACATTTGAACAGGTACATGAATAAGAAGGGTTGAGAGATACGGGCCAGGCGCAGGCTAATTGGATGGGGCATCCAGGTCAGCATGAACAAGTTAGGCTGAAAGGTCCATTTCTCTGCTCCTATATGACTCAATGAAGCCAGCCACTCTTATCAAGTCAGAGAGAGAACCTGGTTTTATATCTCCAGCTTTAATAAGCAATCAACTTGCAGTTCCAAGTAATGTAAATGCAACTTTACCCAACTCATGTAATCCCCCCTCCTCCCCTCCCCCTCACCCACTCTGCCCCCATCATTTTCATGGACTTCTATCACAAATGTTTGCAGATTTATCGTTCATTCCTAGAGGCTGAGGATATCTTCCAAATTTGACAGAGTTTTTGATTTAATGGGAACAGCAATGAGACTGGGAGATGGGTTCCTGTGGAAAAGGAAGGTTGCATGCTAAGTGAAAGAGAGTTAACATGCTGTTATAATTGCTCTCATAATTGTGCAGCCTTCAATCAGGTCATCCCCTCAGACTCATTCACTCCAAGCAAAACAAACTCAGCCTATCCAGCCTCCTCACAACTGAAATGTTTCATCCCATGCAACATCTTGGTCAATCTCCTCTGCATCCTTACCAGTGCAATCACCAACATGTAGTGGCTAGAAATGCACACCGTACTCCAACTGATGTTTAGCTAAGTTGCACATAACTCCCCAGCTTTTATATTCAGTTCCCTGGCTATCCTAACAGCTTTCATCATCATTTTATCTACCAGTGCTGCCACCTTCAGGGATCCTTAGATTTGTATTCCAAATCCCTCGGTTCCTCAATACTTCGTAAGGCACTTCCATTCATGTTTGTCCTACTTTAATTGGTCCTCCCAAAATGCATCACATTGTACTAAGCAGGATTAAGTTTCATCTACCTTTGTTTTACCATTTCATCGATATCTTCCGTGCCAAGAGGCAGGGAGATGAAAAGTCATGGGACAGAGGAGACACCATGGGAAAGGGATGACTTGTATCGGGTGGAAAGATGCAATGTCATGGAAAACAGATGGGTTGTTGTGGAACAAGGAAATAAAAAACATCGGGAAGGCTGGCTTGCAAGTCTCTCAGCAGGAGAGATTACTGCCATCATAAGGCATATTTGATCAACTGGTCTTGTTCTACCCATTGTTTTTCTTTGTATAGCACTGACCCAGTCTGCATTCCGGACTATAACAACTTACTATTTATCGGTTTAGCAGAACTTGCAATTCAATATTTGGCCACAGCCTCTTTTTACTTTCTGTCCCCCCCCACCCACCTTACGGACTACATAGATAAAATATAGATGTTTGAGGAAAAAATGTTATGCTCAAATGGTGGTTGGTATCTGGAATGGAGTGGGGGCAGAAAAACTCATGACATTCACAAAGCACTTGAAATACGTTGGCATAAAGACCACAAGCTGAGTGCTGGAAAATGGAATTAACATAGGCATGTAGTGTTTTCCCCTGACTCTCAGTCAGAGGAAGGGTCTCGACCCGAAACGTCACCTATTCCTTTTCTCCAGAGATGCTGCCTGACCCGCTGAGTTACTCCAGCTTTTTGCATCAATCTTCAGTTTGAACAAGCACCTGCAGTTCCTTCCGACATATACTTGATAGCCAGCACAGACATAGTGGGCTGAAGGGCCTCTTTGCACACTGCATGGCTCCAGCTCCAGGATGATCCAAAGACTAAAAATATGGGGCCACGATGCACTGGGTCCGGAAGGTAAAGGGGTGTGATAATTGAGGTGCTAAATGATAATGAAAGGAAAAAGGGAGACAGAATATTTCCTCTGTCAGGAGAGAACGCAGAACCAAGGGAGAGCATAGGATTCAAACCATACTGTTCAGGGTGATATCAGGAAGCACTTCCTTACGTGGAGTCTTTACCCCTGTCAAGTTTTCACCATCCTCCCTGACCTTCCTCTTTATGATGCAGAACAGTCACTCCTCATCAGAGACCTTACCTTTGTATCCCTACATCCACACCTCATTGAGTTCCCAGCCCACCATGATGTTCTTCTCTTCTTCCATCGCCTCCACCTCCGGAGCTTTTTCTCTTGTAACGATTCCTTGCTGCCCAGTGACAAACCCATCTCCCGTATGCAACATTCATTCCCCTCACGGGGCCCCCCTGCCAGCCTTCTACCTTCTCTGGACCTTATTATTTCCAACTGCCAGCGTGACATCAACCCTCTTGGTTTCTCCACATCCTTTACCTACCATAATCTCACTCCCTCTGAATGCACAGCCCTCTTGCTCAATCAGCAACAATCCCAACATTGTTATTAAACCCACCGACAAGGAGAGTGCCGCAGACTACTTTTACCATGCTGAGGCCAGGTGACAACTCTCGGAGAGTTCCTCATATATGCCCCTTGACCATGACCCCACAGGCGAATACCAGGTCATCATCTCCCAGTGTTTCCACTTTCATCAACTCTGGCCTCTCCCCTCCACAGCCGCACACTGCCCGCTTCTATCTCCTTCTCAAAATCCACAAACAGGACTCCCCTGACAGACCCATTGTTTCTGTCCGCTTCTGCCCAAGGGAACTGATCTCCAAATACCTTGATTCCATCCTATCGCCCCTTGTCCAGTTCTTTCCGACCAACATTCGAGACACCTCACACGTCCTTCAACTTTTCAATAACTTTCACTTTCCTTCCCCCCTTTGCCTCTTCCTTACCAGTCCCTTTACACATGCATCCCCCACCAGGAAGATCTCAAGGCCCTCCGGTTCTTCCTTTTACAGAGACCCAATCAATTTCCCTCTACGAACACTCTTCTCTGCCTTGCAGAACTTGTCCTCGCCCTCAACAACTTCTCCTTTGACTCCTCTCATTCTCTCTGAGTTAAAGGTATAGCCATGGGCACTTGCATGGGTCCCAGATATGCCTGCCATGTCGATTACGAACCAAACATGCTTGTTCCAAATATATACTGGCACCCTCCCCCAACTCTTTCTCCGCTACATCCCGGGATGGCGGGACTGTCATATGTTGAAAGTACAGAGCGACTGGGCCTGTATATGGCCTCTGTCATATGGGGTTCCACAGGGCCCAATTTTAGGGCCCTTGCTTTTCTCACTGTACTTACTTCCTCTGGATTCCATTCTTAGAAAGCATGGCATCTCTTTTCATTGTTATGCTGATGATAGTCAGATATATGTGCCGCTGAAGAAGAAAGATGCTTTCTCAGTCAAACCACTTCTGTTATGTCTTGATGACATTAAATCCTGGATGGCCCTAAACTTTTTAAATTTTAATGAAAAGAAAACAGAAGTGATAGTGTTTGGTCCCAATGGCTCCCGTGAACCTCCCCCTGTTGACTTGGGTCCCTTGGCACTGTATGTGAAGCCAATAGTTTTAAACTTGGGTTTTAAGATGGACAGTGATTTTAAATTAGATCGTCAAATAGGCGCGGTAGTTAAGTCCAGCTTCTTTCATTTAAGGCAGCTGGCAAAGGTGAAGCCCATTCTTGAACGACAGCATTTTGAAACAGTAATCCATGTCTTCATCACGTCTCGGCTGGATTACTGTAACGCACTTTATTTTGGAGTTAGCCAATCTTCCCTTGCACGTCTCCAGTTGGTTCAGAATGCTGCTGCTCGCCTTTTAACTGGAACATGTAAGAGGGAGCACATAACGCCTATTCTGGCCTCCCTCCACTGGCTGCCTGTGTACTTTAGAGTTCATTTTAAGATTCTTTTATTTGTTTTTAAATCTTTAAATGGTCTCGCCCCGCCTTACCTCTCTGAGCTGCTTCATCACTACGCTCCTGCTCGGTGCCTCAGGTCAGCTGATCAGCTGCTCCTGGAGGTACCGAGGTCTAAGCAGAAGCTCAGAGGGGATAGAGCCTTCTCTGTTGCTGCTCCGACATTATGGAACACTCTACCTTTGCACATTAGACAGGCCCCTTCACTGTCCATTTTCAAAAGGAGTCTTAAAACCCTTTTCTATTCCTTGGCTTTCTCCCCTGCATGAGACTTTGCTCTTGTTTTAGTGTTTCTATTATTGTTTTTTATTGTTTTTACTGTCTTTTAATGTTTTTATTGTTTTGTTTTATGTTTATGATTAATCATGTACAGCACTTTGTTGCAACAGTGGTTGTTTTTAAAGTGCTCTATAAATAAAGTTCAGTTCAGTATACACTGGAATTTAGATGAGAAGAGATCTTATTGAAACATATGGGACATGCTAGAGGCAGGAAACATGTTCCCGATGTTGGGGGAGTCCACAACCAGGGGCCGCAGTTCACGAATAAGGGGTAGGCCATTTAGAACGGAGAGGAGGAAAACTTTTTCACCCAGTTGTGAATCTGTGGAATTCTCTGCCTCAGAAGGCAGTGGGGGCCAATTCTCTGGATGCTTTCAAGAGAGAGTTAGATAGAACTCTTAAAGTTAGCGGAGTCAGGGGATATGGGGAGAAGGCAGGAATGGGGTACTGATTGTGGATGAGCAGCCATGATTGTAGTGAATGGCGGTGCTGGCTAAAAGGCCGAATGGCCTACTCCTGCACCTATTGTCTATTGTCACATCAACGACAAACATCAGGGCAACCTCCTGCAACCACATGGAACTCGTTGATTTCCTTTTCTTTCCAACTGACCTCTACCCTGCCTTAAACTCACTTGGACTACACTGTACTCCCCTTTCTTGATCTCTCTGTTTCCATCACAAGGGGCAGAACATTCACTATCTACAAACCTAATGACTCTGTTTTCGCAGCCATGCTTCCTCCCACTTTGCTTCTTGTAAAGACGCTATCTCATACTCTCAATTTCTTCATCTCTGTTGCATCTCATGCCTATTTTGCCCCTCATCCTCCTCTTCCACCTACATTTCTTCCTCTAGCTTCACAATTCGCAACTTTTTAAACCTGTTGTCTCACACCTTCTGTCCTTTCATCTCTTGCCTTTGTCCACCATTTGCCAATCAAAATCCCCCCTCTTCTTATTCTTTGGAGTTATACGGCAGCCGGCATCCACAATGTTGCATTGCTGCCACCTTCTGGCTTCACTCCACAGTCCTCATGTCTTTACTTTATATCCTTTTTATAAGGCCAGAGGCCCTCAAGAAATTAAACAACAAATTTACTCCTTTTCCTTCCCCTCCATACTCTAGAATGTTCTTTTCTGATATATCTGTCATTCTAATTTTCTTCATTTCATTGATCAAAACTCTTCTTTCTGTTGCATTTCTTCTACATGCAACTAGAGCATGCTGAACTGTTTCCGGCTGATGGCATTCCTCACACATCCCAGTAGGGTGTTTTCCCAACATTTTTAATGTGCTGTTCAGGTGGGGTGTGTCCCATCCTCAATCTTGCTAATACTACCTGTTCTCTCCTGTTCTCCCTCTTCTTGCTGTAATGCCCACTCTGTTTTGTAGCAAATAGAGGTGTCTCCCCTTTGTCTCCTGTTCCCAGTATTGTTGCCATTCCTGATTTATTTTCTTCCACACATTGTGTCTTCCTTCAGATTTGGATAATTGTAGGTTTACCTCTATGTTCTCTTTTTTAACGGCCACTTTTGCTAATTTATCCACTTTTTCATTTCCTAGCACACCAATGTGTGCTGGGACCCACAACAAAGTAACGTCACTGCCCTCCGGAGAGAATCAATCAATCAATCAATCAGTCTGAAGAAGGGTTTCGGCCCGAAACGTTGCCTATTTCCTTCGCTCCATAGATGCTGCTGCACCCGCTGAGTTTCTCCAGCTTTTTTGTGTAACCAACGTCACTGCCCTTCCTTGTTACTTGGCTTAATAGTTGTAGAATTTCATACACTAGGTCAGGCCACCTATGGGATGCACCAGACCCAATACTCTGGATTGCAGACAATGAGTCGCTACAAATTAATATTTAAAATCCCCCCTCACTTGTATCAACCTATTACATACAATCAATCAATCAATCAATCAATCAACCTTTATTGTCGTCTTGCAAAGCAACAGTTGTGCAGTGCAAAATGAGAAAACGTTTCCCAGGGAATACCAGAGCATCGCACATAAAACCTAAACATTTCACGTCAATAAAAACAATCCAGTCCCTGATAAAACAATACGAATAGTTAAAAAGTGCAGGTAAAAAACAGCAACATTAAAAATACAAGTAAAAACAGTCATAAATTGTCCAGGACAGCTGATTTAAGTGGCCAGTGCCAGAGTTGTTATTAAATTGTCAGTGCAAAAAGCAGCAGAATTAGGTGGAGTGACTGTTTAGCAGCCTACAACCTGTGGAAGGAAGCTGTTTAGCAGTCTGGTTGTCTGGGTTTTGATGCTACGGTATCTCTTGCCTGATGGCAGGAGATCCAGATGTGTGTGGAGGGGGTGCAGTCTGTCCTTTGCTATGTTCAGTGCTTTTTTCAGGCAGCGGCTCTGGAACAGTTCTTGTACCGAGGGTAGGGAGACGCCAATGACCCTCTCTGCTCCCCTCACTACCCTCTGCAGAGCTTTCCTGTCTGAGCAGTTGCAGTTGGAGTACACATGTTAATGCAGTACCTGCCAGGCTGAATCCTGTCCCTCCTTTTCTTCAGCTTTCTTCTCTCCCCTGCAATCATTCTGAAGGGTCTGCAACCAAAACATCACCTATCCATGTTCTCCATAGATGCTGCCTGATCCGCTGAGTTACACCAGCACTCTATGTCTTTTTTTAAAATTAACCAGCATGTTTCTACTTCCAGAGGTTTTGATGAGCTATCTTGTTGAACTGCTGCAGTCCTTGAGATGTGAGTGTGCCATAATGCTGTTAGGGAGGGAGCTCCAGGATTTTGTCCAGCTAATGGTCAAGGAACAATATATTCTCAGGTCAGGATGGTGTGTGGCTTGGAGGGCAAGTTCAGCTCGTGGAGTTACCCAGCATTTGCTGCTAATGAACCTCAAGCTGGTAGAGGTAAGGAGTATGGATGGTGCTGACTCAGGAGAAATAGTGAGTTGCTGCAGTACATAGATTGTACAAATTACTGCTAATGTGCATCGGAGGTGGAGTGAGTGAATAGTTGTGGATAGGATGCCTCACAAGCAAGCTGTTATATCTATACATAACTAAAACTCTGATTTTGTTATCTTCCGGTTTGGCGGTCTTTCTATTTGTGCAAAAAAGGTTCGCGATAGCGCTATGATTTTTCACCAGTTCACTCACCTTTCTCCTGTGCTGCGAGTGCACCAAGTTTCGTTCCGATCGGTTGAAGGTCGTAAAAGTTAGCGAGGTTTAAAAATCTTAAAAAACCCGCGTGCGCAGATCGATCTCTTCTCCTGCCTTCCAGCGCTGCGCGGATTAGTCTCTTCCCCTGTCACTCCCCGGGACCGTCCACCCCTTCCTGCACCATCGCGTCTTTACTGGAGCTGGGAATCGCCAGCGGAGGTTTCCAACTGGACTTTCAGAGGGACCCGAAGCAGCCCAGCTCTGCCCCAAGCAGCCCCCCAGCCCCAAGCAGCAGCCCAGCCCCAAGCAGCAGCCCAGCCCCAAGCAGCAGCTCAGCCCCAAGCAGCAGCCCAGCGTCGGAGACCCGACCCAGCCCAGCCCAGCAAAGCATGGGAGACCCAGCCCAGCACGGAGTCTAAGGTGTCGCCAAACGGAAAGTGGAGACTCTGATCCCGGCGGAGAACGACCAGCGAATGAGTCCCTAGCAAAGCGACCAGCAACCCCTTCCCCTCTGGTCCCCCTCGCTGGCTCCTCCCCTCTCCCCCTTGATGCCCCCCTCCCCATGGCTCTTCCCCGTCTTTTCACTTTGCCCGCTCACATCATCCCTTTCCCCAACACTCCCCCCATGCACACACCCCCTCCCAAGCCCTCCCCCCACATACCCCCACCCCCACACACCGACCACCCCCCCCCCCCCCCCCAGTTAGGGGCTATGGGTGAGTGGTGGAATATTGTGTTGGGGGAACGGGTGAGTGGAGGAATATTGCGTTGGGAAATGGGTTGCGTTGGGGGACCAGGACTACCATGTGACTGGGACCCTTTAGTCTAGTCCATTATGATATCAAGCTTCCTGAGTGCACTCATTTAGGTAATGGAGATTATTCCATCAGACTCCTGACTTAAACTTTGTAGATAAGGGACCGGAGGCAAACTACTTGCTTCAGGATTCCTAGCCTTTCACATGTATAGTGTATATGGTTACCCTAGTTCAATTTCTGGTCAATAATAACCCCTAGGATATTGATAATGGTGGATTCTGTCACGGTAACACCATCGATTGTCAGGTGATTGCTGGTTTTCTCTTGTTGGATATCGTTATTGCTGGCATTTCTGTGGTGCAAAATGTAACTTGCATTCCCATTTGCTGTTTACTATATTCTGCCTTCAGCTCTTTCACAAATGTTCCCTGTTATTCTTTCCCTCACCCTCACTTCTCTCCAACCTTGTCCAATTTCCAACTTTACCCAGCTCTGGTGCGAAGACATTGACCAGAAACATTAAGTTTCTTTCTCCACAGATGCCACTTGACATGCCAAACATCCTGTCTTTGTTTCATATTTTCAGTATGTTAAGTATTTTGTTCACTGGCTCCACGCTGTTACTACTTCAAAAGGATTTCTGAGAGGCAATAAATTTGGCTTGAGAGACTACAGATGCTGGAATCTGGAATCCAGGTCAACGGGTTCCAACCAGAAATAGCAAGTCTAGATAGAGGTGGTGTCATACGGCAACAGAAACAGGCCCTTCGGCCCAACTTATCCATGTTGACCATTTAGACCCGTCTAAAATAGTCTAATTTCCCCATATTTAAACAAAATCCCTCTAAAACTTTCCTGTCCTCATGTCAAATAAATGTTGTTCCAGATGAAGGGTTCAACTGATAAAAAACTGTCCATTGCCTCACCATAGATCGCAAAGTGTTACGAGTGCAAGATTTCAGCATCTGCAGTTCTTTCTCTCCCCACCATAGATGCTATTCAACCGCTAAGTTCCTCCAATAGCTCTTGTGTTTGGTTTGCAAATAAACATCAGCCTTGCCAGCAAGGCCCGCAACCCATAAGAGAATAAATAAAACATCACTGAGGCTTTACCAACAGAGATTCTGATGGATACAAAATGCTGGAGTAACTCAGCAGGACAGGCAGCATCTCTGGAGAGAAGGAATGGGTGATGTTTCAGGTCTTCAGACTGAGAGTCAAGGGAGAGGGAGTTTAGTGATATGGAAGGGTAAGGTGTGAAAATGACAGATCGAAGCAGACAATAAGAAAATGTAGAATGGTTCATTGTTAGCTATGGAGAAGGTAACAACACGGCATACAATTAGTAATATTTAATCAGGAGGATAGTAGAACTAGTTGGAGAACTAGGATGGGGGAGAGGGAAAGCAATTTGCGTTGGGCCTCATTCTGACAGTGGAAGCCAAAGATCTTAGAGCAGAGCTCTAAGATCTTTGGTGGAAGCGGCCCAGGACGGAGGTCAGTATGAGAATGGGCCAAGACGGAAGTCAGTATGAGAATAGGCGAGGGAGTTAAAGTGTTTAGCAACCCAGAGATCACGCATGCCTAGTTGGATTGAGCAAAGGTGTTGAGTGAAACGATCGGCAAGCCTGCGCTTGGTCTCGCCGATAAAGAGTCCATAGATACAGTAGATGAAGTGCAAGTGAACCGCCGCCCCACCTGAAAGGACTGTTTGGGTCCTTGGACAGAATCGAGGGGGAGGTATAGGGACAGGTGTTGCACCTCCTGCGGTTGCAGGGGAAAGTACCTGGGTTTGGGATGAGTTAACCAGGGAGTTGCTGGGGGGGGGGGGGGCGGTCTCTGTGGAAAAGGGTGGAGTTGGGATGTGGGTTGGTGGGATCCTGTTGGAGGTGGTGAAAATGTCAAGAGGATCATGTGCTGTATGCGACGGCTTATGGGGTGGAAGGTGATTCTGATGAATGTTAGTTGACATAAAAAATAACAATTAGAACAAAGTGGGAAGAAACCCTACTCCTCTACAATTCCCGCCATGGGATCTAATGCATCCATCCAGAAGGCGCCGGAGACAGGCCCTACCTCTTCACCAACACTGTCTGTCTGTCTGCCAGCCTGTCTGCCCTGCCTGCCAGCCTGCCCGCCCTGCCTGCCCCTGGCCGAGGTTAAACCGCGTCAATGGCCCGTGCACGAGGGGCGGCGGTTAAACTGCGTCAATGGCCCGTGCACGAGGGGCGGCGGTTACTCGGCGGGCGCCACTGGCTATGACCCGCTCCCTCGCCAGTCGCCCCTTTAAGCGCGGCCCCGCGCCAGCGCGAAGCGGCCCTGGTCAAGAGCGGCGCCGGACGCGCGTTCTCTTCCACGACAGCAGCGGGTGAGAGGGGACGCGCAGCGCAGCGCAGCGCAGGGAAACAAGCTGGGCAGGTTCTGCAGTTGCTCTCATTCCGTGGGTGGTTGTGCTCTCGGCGCTATTCCTCTCCTCAAGGTGTAGTTACACTGGGGCTGAGAAAAGCCCCCGGGGCGAATGGGTGGGCGAGCTTTTGGCAGGAGACGGGCTTTCGGCCGGGGAAAGGGTGGGGCAGATGTTGGGGGAGGGAAAGGGAGCTTTTGTACGTGGGGGTAACTTTGGGGGGAGGTGAACTTTTGGGAGGGGGAGCTTTAGGAAGTGTGTGGGGGTAGCTTTGAGAGGCTTGGGATGGGGGCGAGGAGAAACTTGGGTGGTGGAGCCTTTGCTGGAACTTTGGCTCAATAGTCTTATCTCCTCGTTTGCTCTGGGTGATGGATTCCTCAAAGCAGCATTATTTTCCTGGGCCAGCATTGGATATGAACTTTGGATACGCCAGTGTCTGCTGATCATCCTGTATTACGACAACATTTTAGTTCCTGCAAACTGAGGTTGGCTAACTGACCAAGGATGTTATTCATTTGAAACGTGGGATTTTTTTTTTGCATGAATATGACAATGCTCCAGTTTTAAATTCCATTTGGAATATTTTGGAGGATCAAGATCCAAGAATGCTCAACCAATCCCTAATGTCTACTCTTATCAGCCTCTCTGGATTCCAATCTCCTTGAGACATCGAGAACACCTATAGATAGCCATTATATAATAGATAGACACAAATGCTGGAGTAACTCAGTGGATCAGGAGGGATCTCTGGAGAAAAGGAATAGGTGACGTTTTGGGTCATTTACAGTACGGCTGGCAGAGCATACGTTATTTGAGAGTCGATGCTTCAAATCTACTCTTCTGCACATGTTTTTTTGCTTTAATATCCATGCATTAGTCATAGAGAACCAGAACAGGACTTTAAGCCATTGTGTATGTGCCAGCTGAAAAGTCCCTTGCCATGTCAATCCCATTTATCAGCACTTGGCCCTGAGCCGCCAATGGAACGTGAGCTTGTGCTGTAAGCTTTTGCATGTCTGGAATTTGTATATTAAGGAAACCACTTTCAAAGACTGAAAGAACTCATTCAACCTTTATTTGCCTGCTGGCATTTTCTGATAAACTACATCCCATTCTCTTTTCTTTTAATACCCTGCAATTTATTTCAAGTATTTTTAGATGTCCTACATTTCCCATTTAAAAAAATATATTTTTTTAATGTATTCCAGATAACTAAATCTTGCTCTGTAAACAACTCCCCTCAGGTTATGTTCCTACCACAGGAATGTTTCGGCTGATGTACTTCATTAACCCCCTTTTTAATATTTAAATCATAGCATTATTAAGACACAGAAATAGCCCATTTAGACTGCCTGCTCTTCGGAAAGCAATTATGTAATTCCTAACACCTCAGCTCGGTTCGCAATAACCAATCTGATCTCCAGGTGGCTCAGCACTTCAACTCCCCCTCCCATTCCGTATCCGACCTTTCTGTCCTGGGCCTCCTCCATGGTCAGAGTGAGGTCCACCGGAAATTGGAGGAGCAGGACCTCATATTTCGCTTGGGCAGTTTGTACCCCAGCAGTATGAACATTGACTTCTCTAATTTCAGGTAGTCCTTACTGTCTCCTCCCCTTCTCAGCTCTCCCTCTAGCCCTCTGGCTCCTCTTCCTTTCTTCTTCCCGCCCCCCCCCACCCTCACATCAGTCTGAAGAATGGTTTTGGCCCAAAACGTTGCCTATTTCCTTCGCTCCATAGATGCTGCCTCATCCGCTGAGTTTCTCCAGCATTTTTGTCTACCTTTGATTTTCCAGCATCTGCAGTTCCTTCTTTAAACATGTAATTCCTTTTCCCATTGTCTCTTTCGCCCATCCATTTCCTTTTTGAGCACCCTAATTGTTTCCACCAACTTTGCAGGTAGTGAAATCTAGATCCTAATAATACTTTACCTAACCCTGAATTTGATGCAGTCTTTTCACTTCATTCAAGACTCATCCCAATTCTCTTCATCACATTCAATCAACATGGTGCAATTTGTTCATGTCCAAAGGAGACTGGGATTTTGGTTAAATGTTACTGAGTATTTTTAATCTTTGGACAGTTTTTCTCTCATGCCCATCTTTACCTTTGGTCAACCTCTGGAAGCTCTTCACCACCACAGATGTAAGTGCCATCAGATGGCAGTGATTGAGGCATGTCACCTTGCTCTTCTTGGGGAGCAGTATCATTTCATACTGTTTTAAAGTGGGTAGAAATCTCGGACCACCTTAGTGATGAGTGATTGAAGATGTGCAGACCAACTGGCTGGAATTTTTGCAGACGTTTTAAGAACACGGACAAGTATAACATCAGGGCTGGATGCTTTCCGAAGATTCGGCCTCATGAAAGAACCCGTCATTCGGATCTTCAGACGTTTGCCTTGGTGACAGAGATTGCAATGTCATCACGGGCGAAGAGGGCTGGCGAATGTGAAAATTATTTATCCCACTGCATGTATCACTATATTTAATGGCGGTAATTTGAAGGGTGGTTCATAAGGTTCAGTGGTTACTATATCAGCAATATGCATTCACGCTACTTTTTTAACAAAAAAGAAAATTACATTAAGCAATTGTAAAAAATAAATTATCATGAGAATCCATACAGCTTTAGTAGAGTAATCCTAAAGAAGAAAAGATGAGAAACAATTGCTGTATGTGGCAATATTCACTATAGTGCACTGATGATGTTTGATGTTGTGTAGATGGCAGGTGAGACGGGTGAATCCGATAGTGATGAGGGTAAATTTAAAAGTGGTAATTTTGAGTGACATAGTTATTGCTCCTCACTTCCCTCCCAGCAGTCAGTGATTGATTGTCTGGATTGAGGAACTTTGATGCAGATAGTGGTGATTAGTGGGAACAGCTGGTTCTCCCTTTGGGCCGACAGTTTGGAAGAGGAAGCTGGGTGTAAAATGGCAGCAGAAAAAGGTTGCAAGCTTGTAATTCTGCTGGCTTGACTATTGTAAAGGACATTTTATAGGGAGCTTTCATAACTCCTAATAAATTGCCGCACAAGGATTCAAACAATTGTCTACATCCACTTTTTTACTCAATAGCCAAGTTCGAGAGATTAAATGCATTTAACCAATAAATCTGTCAATGCTTTAAATGTTCTTGTGACCATCAGCTTTTCAGGCTTCCAGTGGGAATTTCAGACTCTTCCTTGTCTTCAGATTCAACGCACCTATTCTTCTAAAGTTGCTGTCAGTTTGTTTTTTTCAATAACTGCAACATCTTCCTTGTTAGAATATCCTTTTCCAAACTTGAGCCAGTTTTTTAATTGTAATGGTATTTCTGTCAATAAAGGTAGAATTTTTTCAGTAATTTGAAATTCCAAGAACAAGACGACTGCAGAAAGTGCTGGATATTGCCTGGTCCATCATGGTTATTGGTCTCCCCACCGTTGAAGAGATCTCTAGGAAGTGCTGCCTCAAATAGGTAGCAGATATCATCAAAGATCACAACACTTTAGCCACACTCATTTTATTGCTACCATAGGGTAGTAGATACAGGAGTCTGTAAACTGGCATCGTTCGGGCTCTTGAGCCAGCAACTTTCCATCAGCCATCAAGACTTTGAACCACACTGCAGAGCACTACCTCAGCAAGGAACTACTAACGACTTTATAAGAGTTGTGTTAGTTTGGTTTGCTCTATTACAGTGAGGTTACCTGGTATTAGTGATATTTGTTGTATTATTGAGTTTTGTCTGTTTATTTGTTGTTGTTAATGTGCCTGTTAGGCTGCTACTAAGGATGTGTAAGGCTGCAAGTAAGGATTTCAAAGTTCTGTTCCCAATATATAGCAATTAAACACACAACCTATGAAGTCATGCACATCCTCTGGCCATGTATTTTGCCGGAAACTGTTGAATGTAGCCAATGTCAATTTATCCTGAGATTCTTTCATGTTGGTTTTTGCAGTTGTCAATTTATAGTCTTTCAAACATTTTCATGCATTGATGCATCCAGGCCTGATAAATGTGTCCAAATGTACATTTTATACGATAGACCTCAAATGTTGAGATCACACCCTGGTTGAGAAGGTTGACGAGGTCTTGTGAAGAAAGAACTCCTCCCTGACACTCGTGTGTTTGAATTTGGTGATCATGTGTGGCCTGCAGCAATATCTAAAATCATGTTCATATTTACTTCATCCTGTAGACATTTCTGGACCTTCCTTATAGAGCAATTATGAAACCAATTCAAGAACATAATCTTCCTGTCATATGAAAACACTTAATTTTTTGTAAAGTACAGAGATCAGGTATTTGTCACTTGATGCATGAGGATTTTTTGGAATAGTGCAAGCAAAGACCTCACCATGTAGCCAGCATTATAGAAGCCTGGAGTCCTTTTACCATCCTGAGATAGTGCTGGTACATGCTTCCACACAGTGCTGTTTTGTCAGCATTAAATAACTGTATGGGTCTAACTATTTTTCCTCAATGTTTCCATAATTCCTCTGGATAGCCATCGGCAGCTTTGTCCACTAATGCTGCCTCCCTTCCGAAGCTCGCTTCATGTAACATCTGGGACTGATACTGTTGCTACATGGAACTGCAAATAACAAGGAATTAATGTATTCTGCTTGTGTAAGCATTTTTGCTGCTGATATATGTGCAATTCTGTTATTATAAATATTTCTTTATTAAAACTTAATCTCATTCCTCCTAGGTCAGTTTTTATTACCATCGAGCATTCTCTTCACAAATGGTGTCGATTCAGCAAGTTGTATTAAACTCTCGACCGGGTGAGTTATTTCTACAATACTAGTTTGGTTTCGTGGTGACCATTTAATGTAAAAATTGTGCAATAACTTGCCTGAATATTAAAAATGATTGGATTTGATTAAAAACATTTCAACATATTTATACCAAGTCTTTGCTTTGCAAGAACGAAGCAGAAAGTTGAAACTGATCCAGAAAAGGACAAATGCCCAATACTTGGTCAGAGAGGTATATTTAAGGAAGAGATAGACTCTAAAGTTCTGGAGAATGAATTCCCATGGTTAAGATTGGCCAACTGAAGGCACGGCTATCAATGACGAAACTGGTGAATGAAAATGTCACTGACAAAAATGTAATAAAAAGACGCATTAGTAAAATAGGTCGGTGAACATGAATAAGCAATTGAGTGTTCAAATTTAGAAGATTGAGAATGTCGATTGGGTATTGGAATGGTCTGATGTGGAGATGACTGGCGATGATGAGGCCTCCATAGATGAGGAGTTAGACTGAAGTTCACTTACCAGCTTTCTGCTGGATTTACTTTGAAACTGGATTTATAACCAGTTTTAAAGTTTCAGCTATTGATGGTTAATTTTTTGTGATTGAGGCTGTTCAGTTTTAGGTTCACACCCTCGCCTGGCATATTTGTCACATTTTTAGTTTGGAATACAACCTAATTATTTATGTAGTGGGAGAGTTTCACTAAGGGATGGCATGCGAGATGAGGTATTTTGCTCATCTGGTTCCAGCCTCCGGAATAGTAGCAGACATTCCTGGTCACTCATGCCTTGTTATATGGTTGTTTAGAATGTTTACAATATTTTCCTAGGTCGGAAAGTAATTTACTGCACCCAAGTTGCTTTGAGATACAATAAAGTCTGGAATAATTGCAACGCGTTTCCTTTTAACAAGCTATTATCTTTGGCTATGTGGGTGGTACTCATCTGAGTGGAAAGGTCATGGGTGCAAATTCCGATCTGGAATCTTGAGCACAAAATGGAAGTTGCGATTTCCTCTGCCCACCAAAGGCGTGATGCACTGTTGTAGAGATGGTTATCAGAGGTGACATTGTTTGATTGACAGAGTAAGTTGAGGCTCTGTTGTTCCATGCTATAGTATGTGTAAGGTCCCACAACACATTCTTGCAAATCTCATTCCCTGTCCAAATTTTATTCCTTAATGAACTACTAAAATGGATGATCAAAGTCATTATACTGTTGCTGTTTATGCACCTTATTGTGCATAAATTAGCTATCATATTTTCCAAATTACCACACATTAGTACAAAATTACCACACACTGTGAGTGCTTCTGAGATTTTGGAGATGGGCAAGTTGGGCTGAAGGCCCTGTTTCCATGCTGTATGACGCTACCACATTCAGGATTAAGATTGCTTCCCTCCACTAATACTTCAGTGGCTTCTCAATCTATGTTCATGCCAGCATGTTGTACACAACTGTCTATGATTATTTCCAGCTAGAGTGGTATCGCCTGACCTGTTATTTACAAGAAGACAGACTCAGCGGGTCAGGCAGCATCTCTGGAGAAAAGCAATAGGTGATGTTTCGGGTCAAGACTTTTCTTCGGACAGAGAGTCCGGGGAAATGGGAACGAGAGATACAGACTGTACTTGGGAGAAATTAATGGAAGATATGCAAAAAGCAACAATAATCAAGGAAATACGAGGCACACAATAGGCACTTGTTGGCTGTGGGAATGGTGATAACAAGTATACAGACAGGAACTCAATAGGACAACAGTAAAACTAGTGGTTACACAAAAAAGCTGGAGAAACTCAGCGGGTGCAGCAGCATCTATGGAGCGAAGGAAATAGGCAACGTTTCGGGCCGAAACCCTTCAAAAAAGTAAAACTAGTAACTGGTACGATGACTCGGGTGGGACGGAGGGAGAGGGGATGCAAGGGTTACTTGAGAAATCGATATTCGTACCACTGGGTTGCAAGCTGCCAGGTGGTTCGGTTAGAATGTATGTTTCCATACCGCGAATTAGATATATTATGATTAATGAATTGGAGAAAACTGTTTGTTATCTGGGCTGAGTTGGTGATATGGAGATTTCTATCCGGAGCTAGAAAACTTTAAATTACTTTGGAAATTGACAAGCAGAAAATGAGATGTCTTGCAAAAAAGTCTAGAGGTGGTGCAATGTAACAATATTCTTTATGAATGTCCTGCAGTAATCTGACACCATTGTCTCTCAGTCTGTCAGGTTCACCGCAGGTGACCACTGACATTGAAAAGCAATTGCTTCTATTTGCACTTTTGCAATGGTACATCATAAAACTGTGTAACATACAACCTTCAGTATTTTTAACGTAAAAAAAACCCCCACAGCTGTTAAAAAGACCATTGTTGTTAATCCTGAAGTGGAGGGGGGGTGAACTTTTATTGCTGAAACACAAAATCCTAACTATTTGCCATTGATACGTGATTTTTGTACACATAAGGCGTCTTAGGAACTACTATCATATTATAGTGGAGCCACGTACTATCATTTTTATTGAGGTTTGTGCATTTTGTTAATGCCTGCAACTTGTGTTTATATATTGTGAATGTTGGCTATCTTGGAAAAGGTTAAGGCTGGTTCCATGTGTGCTTATCCTCTGGCAAGCTGTTGTGTCAGATGAGTTTGTGGATACATTTCATACATGGGTTTGTTCTGTGAGGGTGAATGTCTGCCTTTGTGCTTTGTTGAATAGAACTGAAGGAAAATGTATATGGTGAATTTCAGGGCAGTACTTCTGAGAACATTAGATTCAAAACTGGTGATGAATGTTCATATATTCGGACTGAAACTAGATGGTTTAACTGGTTTATTCAATAAATGGGTACACTTTCTCCATTCCCTTACAAGTTGCTTTATTCAATTGAAGATTGTCTTCCAATTTAGAGTTGAGTTTTCGGAAGATTGTCTTTGGTGCATCAGTTTGTGTATTGTCAAAAAATCTTGTTGAGTTGAAAATGCTGTTTAAGAAATCGATATGATGCAAATGACCAGATGCTTTTTCACAAGATGTTTTGTCTGAGTTTAAATTTGGAAATACATAGTTCACACTGACAGCACATTTCCAATGTTCACGTGTTAGGGGCAGCATTTGGTCATTCGGCCCATCGAGTATACTCTGCAATTCAATCATGGCAGATCTATCTCTACCTTCTAACCCCATTCCCTTGCCTTCTCCCCATAATGCCTAACACCAGTACTAGTCAAGAATCTATCTTGTCTATCTCTGCCTTAAAAATATCCATTGACTTGGCTTCCACAGATGTCTGTGACAAATAATTCCACAGATTCACCATCCTCTGACTAAAGAAATTCCTCCTCATTTCCTTACTAAATGAATGTCCTTTAATTCTGAGGCTATGACCTCTGGTCTGAACATCAAGGAAAATGTAGAATAGATCATTGTTAGCTAGGGAAAGGTTTCAACCAGGCATACAATGTACAATTTAAACAGGAGGACAGTCAGATTGGTCGGAGAACTAAGATGGGGGCAGGATGAAGAGAATACTGGTCGGGGAACTATCCCTCCATCCCTCCCAATCCTAGTTCTCTGACCAGTCTGACTATCCTGATTACATTTTACATTGTATGCCTCATTGTCACCTGCCCCTAGACCTATTCTACATTTGAGCTTTGTTCCCTTTGATCTCTCATTATCACACCATACCCCTTCTGTATCTCTTGTTTCCCTTTCCTGTGACTTTCAGTCTGAAGAAGGATCTCGACCCAAACTGTCCAGAGATGCTGCCTGTCCCGCTGATTTACTCCAGCATTTTGTACTTATCTACCTTAATCCGTTTAAGTGCTTATGTGGATCTTGGACAAGCAGCAATCAAAGAGAAGCAGGGAGAAGAGCTTATTGGCCGAGACCCCTGGGAAAGGTGAGTCAGAGGGGAAAACTGTTTATAAAGAGTGCCAAAAAGCCAGTGTTAGCCCAGTGCTTATGTGAATCTTGGATAAGCAGCAATCAAAGAGAAACAGGGAGAAGAGCTTATTGGCTGAAACCCTGGGAAAGGTGAGTCAGAGGGGAAAACTGTTTATAAAGAGTGCCAAAAAGCCAGTGTTAGCCCAGTGCTTACATGGATCTTGGACAAGCAGTAATCAAAGAGAAGCAGGGAGAAGAGCTTATTGGCTGAAACCCTGGGAAAGGTGAGCCAGAGGGGAAAACTGTTTATAAAGAGTGCCAAAAAGCCAGTGTTAGCCCAGTGCTTACGTGGATCTTGGACAAGCAGCAATCAAAGAGAAGCAGGGAGAAGAGCTTATTGGCTGAAACTCGTGATAAAGGCGAGTCAGAGGGGGAAAATTGATTCCTGAAGAGTGTTTCTGGTCTGTTGGACAGGTGTTTGGGGATTTTTCTTTTTTATAGAGAGAATTCTTCTGTCATCAGCTGTGGAGGTCTTCCTTGGCCTGCCAGTCCTTTAGCGATTAGTTGGCTCACCTGTGCTCTCTTTCTTCTTAATGATATTCCAAACGGTAAGCCTAAGCTTTGGCTGATGTGTCTCACAATTTTATTTTTGTTTCTCGGTCTCATAATGGCTTCTTTGACTTTCATTGGCACAACTTTGGTCCTCATGTTGATAAACAGCAATAAACGTTTCCAACGGTGATGGAGAGACTGGAGGAAAGGAGCTGCTGAGAGCTCTCTTGTACCTGCATTAAGGAGGCATTTAAACACACCTGAGCAATTACAAAACACCTGTGAAGCCATGTGTCCCAAACATTATGGTGCAATGAAATGGGGGGGGAACTATGTATATAGCGCACCTGTAATTTCTACATTGTGAAACCAAAATGTATAAAAAATACCCTTTAATAAAATCTGACAATGTGTACTTTAACCACATGTGATTTTTTTTTTTTCTATTACAAATTTCAAATTGTGGAGTACAGAGGGAAATACATAAATGATGGGTCTTTTTCCCAAATATTATGGAGGGCACTGTATAGCCAGTATATAAGGATTTATAGCCTGTCCCGTGTTGCTATCCATGGCCTGGGTTCATCTGCCTTGCCTATCAGGCTTCTTGCATTGTAATAAATGTAGTTTAAGCCATTAATATTTCCTTTCTGCCTTCCATGGTCCTACCTGTCCTGTCTACTGAATATGTTCTCTAACTTTAATAGTTGCCTCGTCCTTCTCAACTGCAACATACTGATTTAGGTCCCTTATATTGCCTTGGGTCCCTCCCTTCCATGCCCCCTTTACCAAGCCCCCATCCAGACTAGTTTAAACCTTCCTGAGTAGCTCCAGCAACTCCTCCCTCCAGGATATTGGTCTCCCTCCAGTTTAGGAGCAATCCTTCTCTCTTGTACAGGTCACCTTTGCTCCAATCCCTGTCCACTGTACCAGCTGCTACGGCACACATTTATAGCCCCTAATGTCGGATTCTTACACTAACTAACACCAAAATATTGCTTTATCTGTTTCAAATCACTCTCCCCTTGTTTTAAGACAGTTGCCCACAGGTTCTAGATTCTTGCAAATATCCTTTTCGGATCCACTTTATCAAGATCCCAGAGATCTTGAGCACTTTAATCATGTCGCCTCTCATTCTAAGCTCGGCGGATACAAGCCTCGCCTATTCATCTTTTCCTCATAATACAATCATTCAGAGTATTAGTCTGATAAACCTTTTCTGAACTAAATTGTTTCCAACATATTAACAACCTTTTAAATAGCAATAAAAATAAGACCAATGTTCTACACAATCCATCTGATCTCGCCTATACCCTATATAATATTCTCTGCAACTAATTTTTTTATTTCGCAGTTCTGATTAAGGATCCTCATCTAGAAGCTTTGCTTCAGAAGTTGCTTAATCTGCTGTTTCCAGCATTTTATGCTTTTATTCCGATTTCAGCAACTACAGTTTTATATTTTCATGTGGAAACACATGTAGATTCTGCATCCATCGCATAGTTACTGGTCCACCTATTCATTATTTGCCCTATTTAGTATGCCTGCATGCAAGCGGACCTATGTGCATGGGTGTGCCTCAAAATTGAAAGTGGCAGCCACACAGATAAAATGATTTGTTCCAATTTTTATAACCCCAGTAGAGGGAGCTAAAGATTACAATCAGAAACAGAAAACCACCTCAAGTCCATAAGTTCACTTTTCCTGCCTAAAAACCAACTTCACTGAACAACCTTGGAACACATTAAATTGAATTATTCGTATTTTATTCTGAGTTGTGGTGTCACTGGCACAGCAGTAAATGCTTGCCCATTCTCAGTACAGATACCCAAATTAAGAAAAACAAAGGTTGGAAATCAAAAGTAAAAACAAAATCTTTAAGATACATGGCAGGTCAGACAACACCTGTAGTGACAGGAAAAGGTCAACTACATTGGTGTAGTTTTCCAGGTCTACTATCCCTTCTCTAAAGTGATATTAATAAACTAAATTAATATGTTGGGTTTTCATGGTAGTTTAGAGAGTTCATGGCCGCTTTTGTTGAGACCAGCCTTTCTGGATTTTATAAAAGATCAATTTAAATGATCAAGCTCAAGATATCATAGTCGGACTTGAAGGCGTGTTATAGATTATTAATTCAGTCTTGTAACCACTACATGATCATAGCTGTGTTGGTCTGTGTCAAAATTAATAGATTTGCTATGAAGAAGCATGGAGTGATGAGGCTTTAGTGAGGGTTATTCTCATCAATTGGTGAAAACTTGTTATTTTCTGCTGTCTTTAGGTAAAAATGGTCAGCCAGTGGCAGAGAACTTTAGGTTGGAAGAGAGTACTTTGCCTGAAGACTTGCAGGAGGGGCAGGTGAAAGTTCACACCAGATATCTGTCTGTGGATCCCTACATGGTGAGTACGTGCATTATTTGTAGGGTCACAGGCCCAAATAAGCAATGGATAAACAAAGGCAAATCAAAAAAATAATGGTATGCACATTTGCCAAATATTCTCTGCTACTTCCTTTTGCTTACCCGACAGCTGGGTGTTAAGTTTCCTTTCAATGTTGCTATTGAACCTGGCCAAACTGCAAAAACGAGGAAGCACAGATGCTGACTTACAAACGAAGACAGTGCTGGAATAGCTCAACTGGTCAGGCAGCATCTCAGGAAAACATTATTAAATTATGTTTTGGGTCAGACGTCAGACTATTTGGGGGTGGGGTGAAATAAACCTGGAAGAGAGGAGGAACAGGACAAAGTCTGGCAGGTAATAGACCAAGACATGTGAGGATATATGATGGGCAGTTCGTTGGATAAAGATCAGGGGTAAAAAGACATGGTGTGAAACAAAATAATTGAAAATTAATAGGACAGTTGATAGTGAAGAAATTTATCCAAGAACAGCACGGGAACCAGCTGGAAGGTTGGGCAGAATGGTGGCAGATTAATTTTATGTACAGAGAAACCTAGGAGAACAGGGTAGACACAAAATGCTGGAGTAACTCAGCGGCACAGGCAGCATCTCTGGAGAGAAGGAATGGGTGATGTTTCGGGTGGAGACCTTTCATCAGTCTGAAGAAGGGTCTCGATCTGAAACGTCACCATTCCTTCTCTCCAGAGATGCTGCATGTCCCGCTGGGTTACTCCAGCATTTTGTGTCTACCGCTGATTTAAACCAGCATCTGCAGTTCTTTCCTACACAACCTAGGAGAACAAGTCCATAGCTCACTAAAAGTGACATGTGGCTTGGGTAGTGAAGAAAGGATTTGAGTATAAGATTTGGGGTGGAATGCTACAACTGTCTAATACGTTGATTAGACTGTACTTGAAGTATTGTGTACAGTTCAGGTAGCCACACAACAGGAAGTGTGTGCGAGAAATAGAGGGTGCAGAAGGAATTCACCAACCTCAGCTTATCCTAGAAGGACGACATAAAAAAACTAAGACGGACACAAAAATCTGGAGTAACTCGGGTTGAAGAACTCCTACTTCTGAGGAACGGTCTCAACCCGAAACGTCACCTATTCCTTTTCTCCAGAGATGCTGCCTGACTTGTTGAGTTACTCCAGTTTTTTTTCTGCCCTGTTTAAACCAGCATCTTCAGTTCCTCCCAACACATTTTATCCAAGAAGGATGTGGCTTGGAATGGAGGCCTACAGTTACAAACTGTGGTTGGATAGGCTGGTGTTATTCTCACTGGAATGTAGGAAACTCGGGAATAACTTTTAAGAGTTAAGGGCCTATCCCACGTGGACGACCTAATCCATGAGTTTGGAAGACCCTAGACGAGTTGGAAAAAAATGTCAAGGTCATGTTGACTCGCCGAAGTAAAAGACCTCCTACAACCTCCTACGGCTATGACTACGGCCTCCTATGACCCCCCTCGACCTCAGTCTTCCACACCTAAGACCAACTATGACTATCTACGAGTGGAAAATGATCACATGATAAAATGATGTCATGTTTGCATTTTTTTTTTCTTGGGCCAGTTACCAACACACGACTACCCACGACCTACCTATGAGTAAAAAGTGTCAATTTTTTCCATGCCGAACTTTTTTTACTCGTGGACAATTTTTATCAGGCTGGAAAAAACGCCACGACCAACTTGAGGCCACGAGTACAAGGAGACCATTCACGAGCATTAGGAAGAGTTACAAAGACCTCCTACGACCTCGTAGTGACCATGCTGCGAGTATGAGACATGAAGGATATGCAGGCAAAGGGGATTAGCATAGATATCATGATTATGGGTGCGGTGGGCCTAAAGGGGTATTTCTGTGGTGTATGACTGCTTTTATGAATGTTTAGCAGCCTTGGAAATCTGCTGGTCCAGCAATAAAGTCCTGATCACATGTTGCCATATCTGGGCATGCAGTTGAATTGCCACAGTTTGGATGGCTAAAGGGCAAGTGTTGGAAAATTGGATTAATGAGCAGCATGGATAGAGTGGGCTGTAGGATCGCTTCTACGTTGCGTCATAACCACTGGCTGTGCAAATGCTCTCATTATATTCAAGTTTTCCAGTCTAGCATTCAGTTATGGATTAACCACCCCTGATTTATGTTCCCTTACTGACCTCAGTAGATCATGTCAAAAATGTTACAATCTTTGCAGGAAGAGGTTTTGTTTGGCATCTCCGCTTTATTTGCTGATTCCTATAAACATGTTGCAAAGTTTTTTGCTTTGTATGTTTGCACTTGATTTGCAAGTTCTGTATAATTTTGAATAAGATCCCAGCTTAATCCCAGTTTGCACTTTTCATTTCAACAATTTCCTATTAAGAGCCATCCAATCACCCTTCTGGGCATTTTGCTCTTACCAGCACTTTTTTTTTGTAATTAATGATCACAATTGTAAATGGGTTAGCTATGGCATTAACACTATCACCTTGTTCAAAAAGCTTCCATCCACGGGTCTTGAGAATAAAATAAAGGTAGATACTCTTACCAAACAACTGAGGGAATCCTGTTGGTGCTGCCATTTTTGGAGTTAAGATGCTAAACTACGGCTTTCTGTTTTGGCTAAAAGTTGAAGACTTGGTGTTAAGAGGACGTGTATTTGCTGTGAATATTTATTTCTGTCAATGTCACTGAAATATACAAGGCACAAGAAACTGCAGATGCTAGAATCTGGAGCAAAAAAGAGCAGCTGGTGGATAAAGCTGTATTATGGAGAGATGGACATTTGTTTTGGGTTGAGATCCTTCATCGACCCCATTTCTCTTCTTGATTAAGGCTCTTAACCTAAAATGTCTTCAATGTACATCCCTGCTCAGATGCTACCTGGCTCTGCTGAGTTCCTCCAGCTGCTCCCCTGGATTTTGTTGCAGACTTCAGCATCTGCAGTCTCTTTTAACTCCATTTTACTGCTCCATTGTGAAGTCTCTTCAAGGTATGCAATGTAAAGAAGTTTTTCTCCTCTCTGCGGATGCCCCCTCTCACCACTGCCCCTCTGATTTTCACTGCTCTCCAATTCTTCAACTATGTTCTAACATGGACTCATAACCATATGTCTTTCCTTATAATTGTCCTCTCTGCCAGCTTGTCGTGAGTGGCTTCTAGCTCCAGATCTCATAGTCCTGGGATGTCAGGACTTTCATATGAAGAAAGATTGGATAGACTCGGTTTGTACTCGCTAGAATTTAGAAGATTGAGGGCGGATCTTATAGAAACTTACAAAATTCTTAAGGTGGTTGGACAGGCTAGATGCAGGAAGATTGTTCCCGATGTTGGGGAAGTCCAGAACAAGGGGTCACAGTTTAAGGATAAGGGGGAAATCTTTTAGGACCGAGATGAGGAAAACATTTTTCACACAGAGAGTGGTGAATCTCTGGAATTCTCTGCCACAGAAGGTGGTTGAGGCCAGTTCATTGGCTATATTTAAGAGGGAGTTAGATGTGGCCCTTGTGGCTAAAGGGATCAGGGGGTATGGAGAGAAGGCAGGTACAGGATACTGAAGTGGATGATCAGCCATGATCATATTGAATGGCGGTGCAGGCTCGAAGGGCCAAATGGCCTACTCCTGCACCTATTTTCTATGTTTCTGTCCCAAACAGAACTTCTGTTATCTCCATTCTATTCATAGCTTATCTGAACTGTTTTTCCTCCATGCCCTATGCGCAACCCTCTCTGCCGTGTGCCAGTACATTCTGGCCTTCTCTCTTTCTCCCCACAGCTACAGTCCTTGCTCTCCCAAACATTGTCCTGCTGGATCCACTCTTTCATTTTCCTGATATCTCCAAGGTCCTGATGTCAAGCTAGTATCCTGCTGTTCTCCTGCCGTCCACCTTCCCAAGGCCCCAAACACCTTGTGGGGCTACACTGCTTGGCTAGTCAAAGGCCCCCACCTGTCTGATCTTGTGTTCTGCCCTTTCCCCACCTCCTCTGAGCTCCCTTCCCCTGCAACATTACCATTTCTTCCACTCCTAGAGACCTACCTCCCACCCACCACCTCTTCTGACGCCTTGCCTGCCCCAGCTCCAACGCCTGCTGTGGCCTCACCATCCCCTCTAACGACCTCCACGCTTGACATTGAGCGGTCTTTTCTCAACAGAGGCCTCTTCTTTGTTCCCCACACTTCAATGAGCCCTGTGCCTGTTGTGATGTTGAGCTCTTCTTTCACCTCCATGTTTAGTACCTTGGCAAGGAACCCTCGCCCAGATACTGCCTGACCCGCTGAATTCCTCCAGTTCTCTCCTTTTTTTCACTCACTTACCGTAAATATATTATCTGGTCATAACTTCTTTACTATTTGTTAGCATTGCTGTGTTTTCATTGTTGCATTAAAATAGGATTTGACTTTAAAGATTTTTCATTAATTGCAAATGTCTTGCAGGCAAATGCAGGGAAAGTCTTTCCCCAGGTAGGAGGTTTCAGATCATTGGGGCATTAAATTAGAGCTGGGCTTTCGGTCTTGGTATGAGAGCATTTATTCGCACCAAGGGGTAGTGGGAAGCTAGAACTATCTTTAACAAGCTGAGGTGGGGTGTCAAAATTTGTTTTTAAAAATCAAATTATGATGTAGGGAAGCCAAGACACAATTGAATGCTTGGGGATAGGACAAAGGACTGAATGGACTAGTTCTTGTTCTTGTTCTGTCCTGTGTTTATTCCAATCTGTGTTAAGATGGACTAATTTTAGTGCCTGAACTTTAATGGCTGACTTTGATTTCTATTTTTGCAGCGATGCAGGATGAATGAAGACACCGGGGTGGACTATTTGGGTCCTTGGCAAGTATCCCGAGTTGCTGATGGTGGAGGAGTGGGAGTGGTTGAAGATAGTAAACATCCCATGTTTCAAAAATGTGATGTTGTAACTTCACTCAACTGGCCTTGGCAGACTCGGGCCATTGTGGATGGGAAAGTCCTGATGAAGGTAGTTTCCAATTCATATGGAATATTGCCACTAAACGTTGCCATAGTTTAAATGCACTTTTCCCATTTAACATCTCCCTTAGTCCTTTCCCACAGGTCCAACATGAAATGTTCTTATTTATGTTGCAAATTTGAACATGAATAACAGATGTTTTCCACCTGTCCATGTTAACATATAATGTGTTCTATTTCTATATGTTACTAGACCAAGTGCAGACCCGTTGGGTCTGTTTCCCCAACAGTGTTTGGGGGGATGGGGGAGGGGGAGTAGTGGCGGCGGAATCACACTCAAATTAACCACCCCCAAACTCACAGGTGGGGGGAGGGGGGGGGGGTGGGTGAGAAGAGGGGGAGAGGAGGAGGAGGAGAAACATGACAGATTTGGGAGGGAAAAGGAGAGCGGGGTTAGGGGTGAGAGAGAGAGGGGGGATGGAGAGAGAGATGGGGAGAGGGGGGTGGGAGGGGGAGGGAGGGGGGGGAGGGGGGAGGGAGAGACGGGAAAGATTGGGGGGGGGAGGGAGGGAGGAGGAGAGGGGTAGGGGGAAGGGGGGGAGGAGGAGAGAGGGAAGGGGTGGGGTAGAGAGGGAGGGGGGGTGAGGGGAGAGGGAGAGGGGTGAGGAGAGGGAGAGGGGTGAGGAGAGGGAAACATAGAAATTAAGTGCAGTAGTAGGCCATTCGGCCCTTCGAGCCTGCACCACCATTCAATATGATCATGGATCATCATCCAACTCAGTATCATGTACCTGCCTTCTCTCCATACCCCCTGATCCCTTTAGCCACAAGGGCCACATCTAACTCCCTCTTAAATATAGCCAATGAACTGGCCTCAACTACCTTCTGTGGCAGAGAATTCCAGAGATTCACCACTCTCTGTGTGAAAAATGTTTTTCTCATCTCGGTCATAAAGGATTTCCCCCTTATCCTTAAACTGTGACCCCCTGTTCTGGACTTCCCCAACATCTGGAACAATCTTCCTGCATCTAGCCTGTCCAACCCCTTAAGAATTTTGAAAGTTTCTATAAGATCCCCCATCAATCTTCTAAAATCTAGCGAGTACAAGCCAAGTCTATCCAGTCTTTCTTCATTTGAAAGTCCTGACATCCCAGGAATCGGTCTGTTGAACCTTCTCTGTACTCCCTCTATGGTCTGTTTCCCCAACGGCGTTTGCGGGGGGGGGTGAGAAGAGGGGAGGGAGGAGGAGGAAACGGGATAGATTTGGGAGGGAAAGGAGAGCGGGGTAGGGGGTGAGGGATGGGGGGAGAGAGCTTTTGGGGGAGGGGGGGGATGGGGAGGGAGGGGAGCAGGGTGGGATGGGGAGAGGGGGGGGGGGAAAGAGTGGGGAGGGAGGAGGAGAGGGGTAGCAGGAGTGATGGAAGAGGGATAGGGGGAGGTGGGGGGGGGGGGGGGAGGGGAGGGGGGGGGGGGGGGGGAGGGGGAGGGAGAGAGGGAGGGAGAGGGAGAGAGAGAGAGGGAGAGAAGTGGAAGTGTGGGGAGGGAGGTGTAGAGGGGCAGCGGGAGTGGTAGAAGAGGGACAGAGGGGTAGGGGAAAGGGGGTGGTGGTAGAGAGGGAAGGGGGTGGTGGTAGAGAGGGAAGGGGGGTGGGGGAGAGAGAGATGGGTGGCAGAGAGAGAGGGGTGAGGAGAGGGACACATAGAAACATAGAAATTAAGTGCAGGAGTAGGCCATTCGGCCCTTCGAGCCTGCACCATTCTCCATTCAATATGATCACGGCTGATAGGAACATAGAAATTAGGTGCAGGAGTAGGCCATTCGGCCCTTCGAGCCTGCACCGCCATTCAATATGATCATGGCTGATCATCCAACTCAGTATCCCGTACCTGCCTTCTCTCCATACCCCCTGATCCCCTTAGCCACAAGGGCCACATCTAACTCCCTCTGAAATATAACCAATGAACTGGCCTCCACTACCTTCTGTGGCAGAGAGTTTCAGAGACTCACCACTATCTGTGTGAAAAATGTTTCCCTCATCTCAGTACTAAAGGATTTCCCCTTTATCCTTAAACTGTGTCCCGCGTGTCCTGGACTTCCCCAACATCTGGAACAATCTTCCTGCATCAGACAAATGCAATTCAGGACTTTTCACTTCACAAGCAAAACCAGAATGACAGTTAGTGAAGAATTTGAATAATCACTGAGCGTTCTCTATGGCAACAATGTATTTGAGCATTGGGCATTGTGACATCACACGATGGAACGTTCACCATGGGCTGGGCTCCTGCAAAGGCATATGTAAATTAATCCATTCCGATTGGACATATGTGAACATTGGGCATTGTGACATCACACGATGGAACATTCACCATGGGCTGGTTTTGCTTGTGTAGATGAGAATCCAGTTTCTTTTTGAAATATTGAGGTGGGGGGGGGGGGATGAAGGATTTGATTAAAAAAGTGTACCTAAACACGACGAAATGTAATGAGGAGCGGATACTTAGAAAGAAAAGCGAAATCTCTACCGAAATGGAAAAGACGTCGGCGATTCTGCGTCCGGTTTCGGAGTTGCGGAGCATCAAAGGAAGAAACGCGGCCGGAAAGCCGTACATGCAAATGGATCCATTCCGATTGGACGTCCGCGAGCATCGGGCATTGTGACATCGCACGGCGGGAACGAATCGAAAGGCAGGAAGGGATCCGTACTGCAGGCGGACGGACGGATTTGACTTTTATATATTACTAGACCAAGTGCAGACCCGTTGGGTCTGTTTCCCCAACAGTGTTTGCGGGGGGGGGGTGAAGGATTTGATTAAAAAAGTGTACTCAAACACGACGAAATGTAATGAGGAGCGGATACTTAGAAAGAAAAGCGAAATCTCTACCGAAATGGAAAAGACGTCGGCGATTCTGCGTCCGGTTTCGGAGTTGCGGAGAATCAAAGGAAGAAACGCGGCCGGAAAGCCGTACATGCAAATGGATCCATTCCGATTGGACGTCCGCGAGCATCGGGCATTGTGACATCGCACGGCGGGAACGAATCGAAAGGCAGGAAGGGATCCGTACTGCAGGCGGACGGATTTGTCTTTTATATATTACTAGACCAAGTGCAGACCCGTTGGGTCTGTTTCCCCAACAGCGTTTGGGGGGGGGGGGGGGGGGGGGGGGGGGGCCCAAAGCACGCAGGTCGTATTGAACCACCGCCCAAACGGGGGACACAGGTGGGGGCGATTCTGGGGGGGGGGGGGGGGGGTGAGAGAGAGGGGAGGGGAGGAGGAGGAGGAAACGGACAGATTTGGGGGAAAGGAGAGCACAGGGGGGGGTGGGGAGGGGAGGAGAGATTTGGGGGAGATGGGGAGAGAGAGATGTGGGGGAGGGGGGGATGTGGAGGGAGGGGGGGGAGGGAGTGGGGGGGAGGGGAAAGAGTGGGGAGGGAGAGTGGAGGGGGAGGGGGAGACGTGGAACAGTGGGGAGGGAGGAGGAGAGGGGTAGGGGGAGTGATGGAAGAGGGACAGAGGGGTAGGAGGAAGGGGGGTGGGTGGAGAGAGGGGAGGGGGGGGGGGGTAGAGAGGGAAGGGGGGTGGGGGGAGAGTGGGATGGGTGGGGAGGGGGAGGGGAGAGGGGGAGGGGGTGAGGAGAGGGAAACATAGAAATTAAGTGCAGTAGTAGGCCATTCAGCCCTTTGAGCCTGCACCACCATTCAATATGATCATGGCTGATCATCCAACTCAGTAACCTGTACCTGCCTTCTCTCCATACCCCCTGATCCCTTTAGCCACAAGGGCCACATCTAACTCCCTCTTAAATCTAGCCAATGAACTGGCCTCAACTATCTTCTGTGGCGGAGAATTCCAGAGATTCACCACTCTCTGTGTGAAACATGTTTTTCTCTTCTCTGTCCTAAAGGATTTCCACCTTATCTTTAAACTGTGACCCCTTGTTCTGGACTTCCCCAACATCTGGAACAATCTTCCTGCATCTAGCCTGTCCAACCCCTTAAGAATTCTGTACGTTTCTATAAGATCTGCCCTCAATCTTCTAAATTCTAGCGAGTACAAGCCGAGTCTATCTTGTCTTTCTTCATATGAAAGTCCTGACATCCCAGGAATAAGTCTGGTGAACCTTCTCTGTACTCCCTCTATGGCAAGAATATCTTTGAGCATTGGACATTGTGACATCACACGATGGAACGTTCAGCGGGTGCTGGTGCTCCTGCAAAGGCATATGTAAATGATTCCATTCCGATTGGACATATGTGAACATTGGGCATTGTGACATCACACAATGGAACGTTCACCAGGGACTGGGGCTGATTCTATGGGTGAGATGCCAGTTTTTTTTTTTTTTTTTGAAATATTGGGAGGTGGGGGGGGGGAGAAGGATTTGATTAAAAATGTGTACATAAATACGACAAAATGTAATCAGGAGTTTCTATAAGATCCTCCCTCAATCTTCTAAAATCTAGCGAGTACAAGCCGAGTCTATCCAGTCTTTCTTCATATGAAAGTCCTGACATCCCAGGAATCAGTCTGGTGAACCTTAACCATATAACCATATAACAATTACAGCACGGAAACAGGCCATCTCGACCCTTCTAGTCCGTGCCGAACACATAATCTCCCCTAGTCCCATATACCTGCGCTCAGACCATAACCCTCCATTCCCTTCCCATCCATATAACTATCCAATTTATTTTTAAATGATAAAAACGAACCTGCCTCCACCACCTTCACTGGAAGCTCATTCCACACAGCTACCACTCTCTGAGTAAAGAAGTTACCCCTAAACTTCAGTCCCTTAATTCTCAAGTCATGTCCCCTTGTTTGAATCTTCCCTACTCTCAGTGGGAAAAGCTTTTCCACGTCAACTCTGTCTATCCCTCTCATCAATTTAATAACCTCTATCAAGTCCCCCCTTAACCTTATGCGCACCAAAGAATAAAGCCCTAACTTGTTCAACCTTTCTCTGTAACTTAGTTGCTGAAACCCAGGCAACATTCTAGTAAATCTCCTCTGTACTCTCTCTATTTTGTTGACATCCTTCCTATAATTAGGCGACCAAAATTGTACACCATACTCCAGAATTGGCCTCACCAATGCCTTGTACAATTTTAACATTACATCCCAACTTCTATACTCAATGCTCTGATTTATAAAGGCCAGCACACCAAAAGCTTTCTTTACCACCCTATCTACATGAGATTCCACGTTCAGGAAACTGTGCACAGTTATTCCCAGATCCCTCTGTTCACCTACATTCTTCAATTCCCTACCATTTACCATGTAAGAGGAGAGAAGTGGGAGAGTGGGGAGGAAGGGGTAGAGAGACTGGTGGAAGAGGGACAGAGTGGTAGGGGAAGGGGGTGGGGTAGAGAGGGAAGGGGGGTGGGGGAGAGAGAGAGATGGGTGGCAGAGGGAGAGGGGTGAGGAGAGGGAAACAGAGAAACAGAAATTAAGAGCAGGAGTAGGCCATTCGGCCCTTCGAGCCTGCAACACCGTTTAATATGATCATGGCTGATCATCCAACTCAGTATCCTGTACCTGCCTTCTCTCCATACCCCCTGATCCCTTTAGCCACAAGGGCCACATCTAACTCCCTCTTAAATATAGCCAATGAACTGGCCTCAACTACCTTCTGTGGCAGAGAATTCCAGAGATTCACCACTCTCTGTGTGAAAAACGTTTTCCTCATCTCGGAATGACAGTTAGTGAAGAATTTGAATAATCGCTGAGCGTTCTCTATGGCAACAATGTATTTGAGCATTGGGCATTATGACATCACACGATGGAACGTTCACCAGGGGCTGGGCTCCTGCAAAGGCATATGTAAATGAATCCAATCCGATTGGCCATCTGTGAGCATTGGGCATTGTGACATCACACGATGGAACATTCACCAGGGGGCTGGGGCTGGGGCTGCTTTCTGTGGGTTAGAATCCAGTTTATTTTTGAAATATTGAGGTGGTGGGGTGGTTGGGGGGGAGGGCGATTCTGCGTCCGGTTTCGGAGTTGCGGAGAATCAAAGGAAGAAACGCGGCCGGAAAGCCGTACATGCAAATGGATCCATTCCGATTGGACGTCCGCGAGCATCGGGCATTGTGACATCGCACGGCGGGAACGAATCGAAAGGCAGGAAGGGATCCGTACTGCAGGCGGACTGATTTGACTTTTATATATTACTAGACCAAGTGCAGACCCGTTGGGTCTGTTTCCCCAACAGTGTTTGCGGGGGGGGGGGGGGGGGGGGGGGGGGAGTAGGGGCTGCGGCATCACACTCAAATTAGCCACCCCCCCCAAACTCACAGGTGGGGGGAGGGGGGGGGGTGGGTGAGAAGAGGAGAGGGAGAGGAGGAGGAGGAGGAGGAGGAAACATGACAGATTTGGGAGGGAAAGGAGAGCGGGATAGGGGGTGAGAGAGGGGGATGGGGAGAGAGATGTGGGGGAGGGGGGGGGGGGATGGGGAGGAGGGGGGGGATGGGGAGGGGGGGGAGAGGAGGGGGGGAGGGAGAGAGAGGGGAAGAGAGGGGGAGGAGAGGGAGAGGGAGGAGGGGAGGGGTAGGAGGGAAGGGGGGGGGTAGAGAGGGAAGGGAGGGAGAGGGGAGAGGGGAGGGGTAGAGAGGGGAGGGGTGAGGAGAGGGAGAGGGGTGAGGAGAGGGAAACATAGAAATTAAGTGCAGTAGTAGGCCATTCGTCCCTTCGAGCCTGCACCGCCATTCAATATGATCGTGGCTGATCATCCAACTCAGTATCCCGTACCTGCCTTCTCTCCATACCCCCTGATCCCCTTAGCCACAAGGGCCACATCTAACTCCCTCTTAAATATAGCCAATGAACTGGCCTCAATTACTCTCTGTGGCAGAGAGTTCCAGAGATTCACCACTCTCTGTTTGAAAAAAGTTCTTCTAATCTCGGTTTTAAAGGATTTCCCCCTTATCCTTAAGCTGTGACCCCTTGTCCTGGACTTCCCTAACATCGGGAACAATCTTCCTGCATCTAGCCTGTCCAACCCCTTAAGAATTTTGTAAGTTTCTATAAGATCCCCTCTCAGTCTCTTAAATTCTAGATAGTATAAACCAAGTCTATCCAGTCTTTCTTCATAAGACAGTCCTGACATCCCAGGAATCAGTCTGGTGAACCGTCTCTGCACTCCCTCTATGGCAATAATGTCCTTCCTCAGATTTGGAGACCAAAACTGTACGCAATACTCCAGGTGTGGTCTCACCAAGACCCTGTACAACTGCAGTAGAACCTCCCTGCTCCTATACTCAAATCCTTTTGCAATGAAAGCTAACATACCATTCGCTTTCTTCACTGCCTGCTGCACCTGCATGCCTACCTTCAATGACTGGTGTACCATGACACCCAGGTCTCGCTGCATCTCCCCCTTTCCCAATCGGCCACCATTTAGATAATAGTCTGCTTTCCCGTTTTTGTCACCAAAATGGATAACCTCACATTTATCCACATTATACTGCATCTGCCAAACATTTGCCCACTCACCCAGCCTATCCAAGTCACCTTGGGGGGGTGAAGGATTTGATTAAAAAAGTGTACCTAAACACGACGAAATGTAATGAGGAGCGGATACTTAGAAAGAAAAGCATCAGAAATCTCAGGGCTTTTACTTCAAATGGAAAAGACGTCGGCGATTTCTGCGTCCGGTCTTCGGGAGTTGCGGCAGCATCACAAAGGAAAGAAATGGGCGCGGCTCCCAAAGGGTAAAAAATATGTGAACATTACATGCAAATGGAACCATTCCGATTGGACTGGTGAAGCGCGAGCATCGGATACTTAGAAAGAAAAGCGAAATCTCTACCGAAATGGAAAAGACGTTGGCGATTCTGCGTCCGGTTTCGGAGTTGCGGAGCATCAAAGGAAGAAACGCGGCCGGAAAAGCCGTACATGCAAATGGATCCATTCCGATTGGACGTCCGCGAGCATCGGGCATTGTGACATCGCACGGCGGGAACGAATCGAAAGGCAGGAAGGGATCCGTACTGCATGCGGACGGACGGATTTGACTTTTGTATAATAGATAGATGATATGATATGATATGATGAAATGCTAACGAGAGGTAACTATGGCTTGATTGGTAGCACCTAATCTCTGAGTTAGAAATTCAGTGTTTGATCTATGAATGACATGTAAAATAGAATTTATGTCCACTGTCAGATGCAGGTTGAGGATCTCATGGCAAAATCTATTGAGTTATTCCTCAATCAACATTAGTCTCTCAAATTGAAGTATTTTCTAAAATCGTTGGGACATATGGGCTCTTATTCTAAAACGTCTTCCGTGTGCATCCCTGCTCAGATGCTGCCTGGCTCTGCTGAGTTCCTCCAGCTGCTCTCCTTTAATTTTAAAGGAAACACTAATGACCCCCACTCCAGAAAATCAACTGGTTCCAGGTCCTGGGACAAAGAGGGGCAGGACACCCGCACATCACTACTCACTATCTCCGGACTTGGAGGAACAATGTTCAATGAAATTTTCTGTGTTTCCGGGGTAGACTGATCACTGACAAGCTTGGACTTTGAACTGAGGATAGGGCTCTTGTTGACCACCACACCCAGCTTCCTGCTCCCCCATTCCAGAAGCAGCACCTGGAGTGCTCCCTACCTCCCCCACCACAGGAACATCTGTACCAAGCTCTGTTGGAGAAGCTGGCATCTTGGGGATCCATCCAGTGGATCACTATACCCCATCCAGTGGATCACTATACCCTTCACCCTTATGCACAGCCCGGACTGAGAGCCTAGGCTGGGGTTCCATCCCCAATCCCCACAACCAAACCGTCTCCCTCTGTTGGTCCCACCACTGCAGGGTCACCTATCAACCCAGAAGACTGGACTCGGGCTGCTGGCTGTAATAGCTGGTAAATCCTCCCCCACAAGAGGCCTCTGGACCGTAGGGCTGCCTTCTACTACGGGTGGGTGCCCCCTCTTTTTCTTCCTGCAAGCCTTTGGGAGCACTAAGACATTCATCTTGGAGGAGGTGTCTACATTGGCCCCCTCTGAGCCAGACATTTTTCATCCCGGGGCCAACAGGTTCCTTGGGGTCAAAGCCGGAGCCAAATGCAGGCCCCTGGACGTCAAGGGGCGGCACCCCTTGATGTTTTGTTTTCTTCGTTGCCTTACCCCAGAATACTCCCTCTCACTCTCTTGTGACATACTCTACCCCAGTGTCTGCTGCAATGGGTGGAGAGGATGATTAGAGGTACCATCCTGGGCTGTTGAGGTGGAAGCTGTGACCCAGAGGCTAGGGCAGTTTTTACAAAAGTCCCCCTCTTCTGTACAGGCATGACACAGCGCATGGTCCAGGATCTGAATAAACAGCCCCTTCAAAATGGCCCTCAGTGACTCCGTCCCACACAAGCTGCATGAACAGCTGGTGTCAAAATGAAAGGGCGTGATGGAGGTTGTTCTCTTGAAGACTGGGTGAGATAGGGGTAATATCTGACTGCACACCCCCAGAGGGCAGAGATGAGGGAGAAGGAACTCATTGGATCTGAAGGGTGGGACTAATATTCCTACAATTGCCCCCAGTGGGTCCACTGGCGGGAAATCCCACCTACTGTGACCCACTTAATCTGGGCTAGTGGCTTTGCATGCTCTGTCTTGAGGACAAAACTGCCTTTCCTGACATCTTTGGGGCCGCAACAATGGCTGAAGGGCCAACATCTCCAGCCATTGCCTTTACACAGCATTAATACTCGTGTCAGGACGCACACAGCTTTTCACACCGCTCCTAAAAGTTAACATTCTACACAGTGACTGGGGAACAGGAGTGGATGATGTAGCAGCTACACTTGCAGAGCTCAGCTGACCCCCCTCGCCCCCCCCCCCCCCCCCCCCCCCCCCCCATAAGATTAACCATTTAATAGTCACAAAACAGTACCCAGCACTTTTCTGCAGATCAGAGCACAGGAGAGATTGAGATCAGTGGGTGTAGTCCAGGAATGTGCCTTATTGATGATGTCAATATGACGATACCGCAGCTCGGGAGAGGCCTACGCATTAAGCCCCGCCTGGGCCCCATGCAAGTCCGAGATGCTGCTGTACCTTCCGGCACCCGATTGACCGTGGCAAAGCGAAATGGGGTGGGAAGTGAGTTCACCGAAGGGAACAACGTAAAGTCAATTGCATCAGCTCCCTTCTGACTCGTAGTCTCACCCCCGTGATCTTGCAGCCATTGTCGCCTCCATCAAACCTTCCCGAAAATCCTCTGGAAAAACAGTCACAATCTTCGCAAAACAAGTCTCCTGAAAAGCCAGGCACTACACTTCATTGCCCACTTGCAAAAGTTATTTTTTTGCAATAGGTTCTCCTGTCTGCAGCTCTGGCCTTCAGTTTTTCCAGTGCAGCAAGAGAGCAACTCTGTGTGAAACCACAATTGGAGTATTTTGTTAAGTTCTGGTCACTCTGATATAGGAAAGATGTTATTAAGTAAGATTTGTAAGGATGTTGCCTGTTTTGCAGGGCTTGAGTTGTAAAGAAAGACTGAATAGGCTGGGGCATTTTTCCTTGGAGTATAGGTGGCAGAGGGATGACCATTAAATCAAGAGGGGGCATTGACAGGATGAATGATCAGTCTTTTTCCCAGAATAGGGGAATCAAAGTTCACAGATTGTAGATGAAGGAAATTCAGCATGTTCCCAAGCTCTACTCTGAGAAAGTATCCTACTGAGATGCATCTCAGTTTAGTTTGGCATCAACTCTGCCCAAAAATCGCAGAGTTGTAGATGTGGCCCAATTTTCCCTGCCCGACCCCTCCCACCAACAACATCTATGTGTCACGATGCCTTGAGAAAGCAGCCAACATAAGCACCCCTGTCATTCTCTCTTCCTTCTCTTCCATCGAGCCAAAGATACAAAACCTTAAAGGCATAACACTAGACACAGGAACAGAGCTTCTTCCTTGCTGTTGTTAAGCTGAAAAGAGTGCAGAGAAGATTTACAATGATCTAGCCAGGTCCTAAGATATAGGGAGAGATTCAGCAGGCTAGGGCTTTATTCTTTAGAGCACGGGAGGATAAGGGGTGATCTTATAGAGGTGTATAAAATCATGAGGGGAATAGATAGGGTAGATGCATAGATTCTTTATCCAGAGTAGGGGAATCGAGAACTGAGCATGTAGGTTATTTTTTTGGTGAAACAGAAAAGATTTAATAAGAACCTGATGAGCAACTTTTTTTACACAGAAGGTGGTGGGTATATAGAAGGAGCTTCCAGGGGAGGTAGTTGATGCAGGTACTATAACAACGTTTAAATGACATTTGGACAGGTACAGGTACATGGATAGGAAGGGGTTTGATGGATATGGGCCAAATGCAGGCAGATGGGACTAATTCCAGAAGTGGCGGTGCTGCTTTGCAGCTGCGGCTCACCTGCAGTCCGTTTGTCTTTTCTGTTTTTTGTTTCTCTTGTCCCGTTTTTACAGTTTATTTTGGTTTATTTAGTTGTGTATGTGTGGGGGGGTGGGTGTAACATGTTTTTTGACTCTTCCTTCGGGGGGGGGGGGGGGGGATATGCCACCTTTCTTGCTGTATCCCCCGCCTCCGTGTCCGTCTGCGCTGAGGCCTATCGCAGAGCTGGCGGCCTCCAACTGCGACCGACCTCGAGGCTGCAGAGGCAGAGCCAGGACTCACCAACGCGAGGCTGGCCGACCGGGGCTGTGGTTGTGGGGCGACCCAACTTCCGACCCGACTTTGGAGCCTCGGAGGCTCGGCCGCGGGCCAGTGGACGACATCATCGGGAGCTCGAGTTCTGTTTTCCAGAACTCCCGCAACTACAGCTGCGTCCGCTGGACTGGAGGACAGCAGCTTCGACCGCCCCGGGCCGCGGATTTGAACCGGCCTGTTTGCAAAGCACGGATTCAGCCGCGGGACTTACCTACCATCACCCGGCGGGGTCACAACATCAGAGGCTTGGATTGCCTCAGCACAGAGGGGGAGCAAGGAAGGAAGAGACAATGATTTTGGGAATATAAACTGTGTTGAGTGTTTGTTATTTATTCTATGTTATGACTGCAGGCTAAACCATTTCGTTGCACTGAAAAGTGCAATGACAATAAATTGAATCAAATCAAATGGATTCAACAGTGGCTGAATGAGAGACGCCAGAGGGTAATGGTGGATGGCTGTTTGTCGGGTTGGAGGCAGGTGACTAGTGGGGTGCCTCAGGGATCTGTGTTGGGTCCTTTGTTGTTTGTCATGTACATCAATGATCTGGATGAAGGGGTGGTAAATTGGATTAGTAAGTATGCAGATGACACCAAGATAGGGGGTGTTGTGGATAATGAAGAGGATTTCCAAAGTCTACAGAGTGATTTAGGCCATTTGGAAAAATGGGCTGAAAGATGGCAGATGGAGTTCAATGCTGATAAATGTGAGGTGCTACACCTTGGCAGGACAAATCAAAATAGGACGTACATGGTAAATGGTAGGGAATTGAAGAATACAGTTGAACAGAGGGATCTGGGAATAACCATGCATAGTTCCTTGAAGGTGGAATCTCATATAGATAGGGTGGTAAACAAAGCTTTTGGTATGCTAGCCTTTATAAATCAGAGCATTGAGTATAGAAGCTGGGATGTAATGTTAAAATTGTACAAGGCATTGGTGAGACCAAATCTGGAGTATGGTGTACAATTTTGGTCGCCCAATTATAGGAAGGATGTCAACAAAATAGAGAGAGTACAGAGGAGATTTACTAGAATGTTACCTGGGTTTCAACAACTAAGTTACAGAGATAGGTTGAATAAGTTAGGTCTTTATTCTCTGGAGCGCAGAAGGTTAAGGGTCTTTAAAATGATGAGAGGGGTAGACAGAGTTCATGTGGACAAGCTTTTCCCTTTGAGAATAGGGAAGATTCAAACAAGAGGACATGACTTCAGAATTAAGGGACAGAAGTTTAGGGGTAACATGAGGGGGAACTTCTTTACTCAGAGAGTGGTAGTGGTGTGGAATGAGCATCCAGTGGAAGTGGTGGCGGCAGGTTCATTGGTATCATTTAAAAATAAATTGGATAGGCATATGGATGAGAAGAGAATGGAGGGTTATGGTATGAATGCAGGCACGTGGGACTAAGGGAAAATAATTGTTCGGCACGGACTTGTAGGGCCGAGATGGCCTGTTTCCGTGCTGTAATTGTTATATGGTTATAAATCAAATCAAAATATAGATGGGACATTTTGGTCGGTAAGGGCAAGTTGGGCCGAATGACCTCTTTCCATGCTGTGTGACTTGTACAAATCTCTCGCATGTTACCCATTGTGGCCCTTGCACTATTTTTATCTGCACTTTCTTTAGAGCTGTAAATATATTTAGCACTTTTTTTGCTTTTGTACTCTATTGCACATGTTAAGATTTTGATTTGTTGGAGCGTATCGTATGATTTGCCGAGATAGAACGCAAAACAGTTTTTCACTAAATCCCGGTATACATGACAATAATAATCAATACTAATAATGGGCACAGAAGCGGCAAGTTTTTTTTTTGTTTTTTTTTTCTTTTCCCCCACACCGGGTGGTGGGTGTGTGGATCGAGTTTCCAGGGAAAGTGAGTGCGCAGGTACATTTGATCAAGTACATGGCTGGGAAAGATTTGGAGGTCCATGGGTCAGATGCAGGCATATGTTACTCTCTCAGCTAGGTGACTTGGTTAGCATGCATGAGTTGGACCAAAAGGCATGTTTCCATGTGTTGGAAGGAACTGCGGTATAAAAGGGCAGTACTGTGGCACAGCGGTAGAGTTGCTGCCTTACAGCGCCTGAGACCTGGTTATCATCCCAACTCTGGGGGCTGTCTGTACGGAGTTTGTACGTTCTCCCCATGACCATGTGGGTTATCTCTGAGATCATCGGTTTCCTCCCATACTCCAAAGACGTACAGATTTGTAGGTTCATTGGCTTGGTATAAATGTAAAATTGCCCCATGTGTGTGGTGTGGTGTTAATGTGCGAGGATTGTTGGGTGGTGCGGACTCGATGGGCACGGTGTTTCCGCACTGTTTCTCTAAATTAAACTAAACTGCAGATGTTGGTTTAAACTGACGATAGACACAAAAATGTTACTGGAGTTTAGAAGGATGAGGGGGGATCTTATAGAAACATATAAAATTATAGAAGGACTGGACAAGCTAGATGCAGGAAAAATGTTCCCAATGTTGAGCAAGTCCAGAACCAGGGGCCACAGTCTTCGAATAAAAGCGAAGGTCATTTAAGACTGAGGTGAGAAAAAAAAAATTTCACCCAGAGAGTTGTGAATTTATGAAATTCCCTGCCACAGAGGGCAGTGGAGGCCAAGTCACTGCATGGATTTAAGAGAGAGTTAGATAGGGCTCTAGGGGCTAGTGGAGTCGAGGGATATGGGGAGAAGGCAGGCACAGGTTATTGATAGGGGACGCAACCATGATCACAATGAATGGCGGTGCTGGCTCGAAGGGCCGAATGGCCTCCTCCTGCACCTATTTTCTATGTTTCTAAAAAGCTGGAGTAACTCAACGGGTCAGACGGCATCACTGGAGCAAAGGAATAGGTGATGATTCGGGTCAAGACCCTTCAGACTGAGTTAGCGAAAAGGGAAACAAGAGATATAGACGGTGATATAGAGAGATATAGAACAAATGAATGAAAGATGCAAAAAAAGTAACAATGATAAAGGAAACAGGCCATAGTTAGCTGTGTGCTCGGTGAAAATGAGAATAGACGATGAGACTCAAGACAACTTTGAAGCTGATACGACTTGGGTGGGGAAGGGATGGAGAGAGGGGGGATGCAAGGGTTACTTGAAGTTAGAGAAATCAATATTCATACCACTGAGTTGTATGCTGTATGCCAGTTACTGTACCACACATTATATAATTGTTCCTGCATAAAAGCAGCTGGCCTTCATTACCAATGATACAGATGGCAGAGCTTGCACTGGTTGAGACCGATTTGGCAGACGCTACTTACTCATAAAATGGTAGAACCTTTACATAGCCCACCATTATGTATGTCGAGAGAAATAGCTCACAATCTCCTAGAACTGAATGCCAAATTTTGGAGGACAAATAAGCCTGACAGGTATTTTGAGGGACCTAGGTGTACAAATCCATTGATCCCTGAATGTGGCAGCATAGGTAGATAAGTTGGTCAAGAGGGCATGCAAAATACTGTTTCCTTGATTGGGGCATATAACATAAAAAACAGGGAGGTTTTGATACAAGTTTATAAATATGGGTTAAACCACAGCTAGACCATTGTGCACTAATCTGGTTGTCATGATTGTACTAGAAAGAGTGCAGAGGTTATTCACCAGTCTGTTGCCTGGGATGGAGTGTTTCATTAATGTATTTGTTTTCTTTGGTATGGAGGAGGTTGAAGGGGAACCCGATTGGAAATATACAACAATTATGAAGGCCATAGATGGGATATATGTAAACAGAAGATCCTGCAGCTGAAACGGGAGATCAATTAGGTTTAAGATATGGGTGGGAGGTTTAGAGGGAAGCTGAGGAACTTTATCAAGTGATGGCGACTGGAATGCATTCCCTGAGGGGTTAGTGGAGACAGATTCACTCTCTGGATTTAAGTATCTCAAAAAGCACTTAAATCTTCAAGGCACAAAAGTCTATGGACCAAGTGCTGGGAAATTAGTAGTGTGGCCTTAATGGACCGACCGGTTCTGGGTCTTCCGTCTAAGGGCCAATTTCTGTGCTCCAATTCAATCCCATTGCAACTGCACTCCTCTTAAGATTATAGATCACTATACCTGCAGAATACTGGGGCAATAGAGGTTGATATGACAGGACTGAAAAGTTTCTCCCAAATTTATTTATAATTTGGAACCTTCTTACACTTGCCATTTGGTGTCCTCTGGATTTGCAATATCTTCATGTCTGCCATTTCGATCCTTTCATTACCTTAAACACTTCTAAATTGAATCTTGCATCTGTATTGCAACAATGGGTACCTGTGGCTTCTTTAAGTGAAATGGGTGACTTTGGTTTTAATCGTCTCCAAAGCAATTTCCCGTTGCGGTACCTTTGCCTTGTTCCCGCAGCTCTTGTGGACTACTTGCTAGTTTGACGGCTGTGTCTTTGATGGGAGGACAATATTAGCAACAAGGTGTCATCCTGTGAAACTATAATGTTCCAATGACTTACAGTGTAATGATGATTAACAGTATTCATCACAGTGTGATTAGCTTCAGATGGGTTATGAGTGGCTGCCATTTAGTTGAGCCGAGGACTTTATAAATTAACTTTATCTGACCATGAGGAGTCTTGTGAAATTGAAGTGCACATGGTTTTTTTACGAAGCCCAATATTATATGCCACTGACTTCAATAAAAAGAACAGATTTACATTTTGTCACTGTTCAAGATCTCGGGACGTCCCATTGACACACTTCTGAAGTGTAAAGGGGCTATCCCACTGCGGCGACCTAATCTGCGAGTTCAGAAGAGTTTGCCCTCGACTCCTACTCGCATGGGCGGCACATGGTCCTAGGAGGTCTTTGTAACTCTCCTTCATGCTCGAGATTAGTCCCCGCATACTCGAGGCCTCAGCTAGGTCGCGGCATATTTTTCAACATGCTGAAAAATGCCCGCAAGTTAAAAAAAAAAGGTCACCATGGAAAAAATCGATTTTTTAAAAAACTCGTAGGTTTAGTCGAAGTAGGCCGTAGTAGGTCGGCATGTTATTCGTAGGTAATCGAGGGTAGTCAAAGGTAGTCGTAGATAGTCTACAACATACTCGAAGGAGGTCGTCTTCAGTCCTCTATTCGGTGTCCAATTTTCCCGAAGCTAGTCGAAGCTAGTCTTCAACATAGTCGAAGGAGATCGAAGGAGGTCTTCAACATGACACTTTTTCAAACTCTTCTGAACCTGCCAATTAGGTCGCCGCAGTGGGACAGCCCTTTTATTAATGTCATGGGAAATGTGAATGACTATCAATGTGTAGCAAGATTCATAAACTGCAATGTGGCAATAAATATTTTGCAAGGTAGGGAATGTAAATGATTTACTGTATATCCAATCCAGTTGTTTCACAACAAGCTTGTGAGGTTAACATTTCTTTCCATCTGTATTGTTTAATTTCATGTGACTTTTTTGGTTTTCTTGCAGCTTGATCCTCAGCTTGTAGATTGGCACCTCTCCTATTTCCTGGGTATTGTTGGAATGCCAGGGCTTACCTCTCTACTGGGTGTGAGGGAGAAAGGCCACGTGAAGCCTGGAGCTAATCAAACTATGGTGGTCAGTGGCGCCGCAGGAGCTTGTGGGATGTTAGCTGGTCAGGTACGTGGAACAGGTTGGTCATAAGCAATTTGTTTTCTCCCTTTCCACATCTGACAAAGGGTTTTCGATCTGTAAACTTACTTAGCTCTCTTCCTACTGATGCTGCTTGACCTGCTAAGTGTTTTTTGCTTTTGTTATATCAGGTTTCCTGCATCTGCATTTTCTTTAGAATGTCATCCATCCACCGATTTCATCATCTCCTTTTCAGATCATTGATCATCTTGTGTCTTTAGATTTATGTTTTGCAGCAAACGTCAACCCTAAAATTGGGTATCATTATTCCTATCATCGTTGTTACTGATCCGAACAGAAGACAATTTAACCACCTGCCTTTCACCAGTTATGATTAATGTATTCCGCAACTAGCTTTGTTCATATTTCTCAATACTGAACAAACTCCTTGATCCTGATTCTGAATCTTCAGTATGTTACATATATTTTCAATCTTCGTGATAAAACTTTTAAGTTGATCAGTTTTAATTGGATGTTTCGCTTTTTTGTAATAATTTCTAAAATGGATGTCAATATTTTGGACCTTGCAAGGAAAGTATTAAATTAAGTGAAGGCAGATTACAGCATTATTAGGCAGGAGCTAGGGAGAGTAAACTGGGAGCAGTTGTTATTGGGTAAGTCCATATTTGACATGTAGGATTGTTTAAAGACCAGCTGATCAGGGTTCAGGACTGACATGTTCCAGGAAGGATAAGGATGGCAAGGTAAGGGCAAGACCATTCAACGATAAAGGAGGACATTTATACTTGGGGAAGATCTTTGTATCTGCTCTAGCCACAGGCAAGTTTCCAGAAGACTGGAGAATAACTAGTGTTGTTCCTATTTGTTTAAGAAAGACAGTAGAAATAATCCAGGCCGGTGAGCTAAACATCAACGACCGTGAAGCTATTGGAGAGGATTCTTCACGATATAATTTATTCACATTTGTAAGAGAATGGGCTAATTAGAGGCAGTCAGCATGACTGTCCAAGATGGATCATGTTTTACAAACTTGAGCCAAACTTTCTGAGATGCAATGAAGGACCTGGTTGAAGGTTGGGCAGTGGACATTGACTACATAGATTTTAGTAAGATTTGATAAAGTCCCTCATAGTAGGCTAATCCAAAAGATTAAGATGCACAGCATCCATGGTGACATGGTTATTTGGATTCAGAACTTGCTTATTATAGAAGGATTTTATTCTGGGTGGAGGTCTGAGGCCTGTGAAGTTCAGCAGGGATATGCATGTATGCTTGTCTTTATTTATGTGTGTGTGTGTGTGTACGTATGTGGATGGGTTGGTTAGTACAGTTGGAGATGACATCAAAATTGGTGGAGTTGCTGACATTGAGGAAAGCTGCATGCATTTATAGGGGATAGGCTGTATGGAGAGGTTGGATAAACTTGGATTGTTTTTTCTGGAACAGAAGCGGTTGAGGGAAGATCTGATGATAGAACTAAATAAAATTGAGAGTCACAGGCATTGTAAACAGTCAGGATCTTTTTGAAGACAGCCAGTCTGAAGAAGGGTCCCGACCCAAAAAGTCACCCATCCTTTTCCACCAGAGATGCTGTTTGACCTGCTGAATTACTCCTGCACTTTGTGTCTATCTTCAGAATCTTTACCTCGGGTAGAAATATCAAAGATTAGGGGTTATAGCTTTAAAGTGAGAGGGGCAAAGTTTAAAGGAGATAAGACCAAGTGGGACCCGTTTAGCCCCGTCCCCCAGCGTGCAGTGTCACACAGGAAGGCTGGTCCCCGAACGCAATATTCCACACACACACACACACACGCACACTAACCCCCCACCCCACCCCCCCAGATTTGCTGCTAAATGAGATTCCATTGTGAAGTACCCATTTCCCCAATGCAACCCGTTCACCAACGCAATAATCCCCTCCCTCATTTTAAACTTAAAACAAAAAATGCAATTGCACTAAGATTTAATGTGATGTAGGTGCCACCGATAAGGCCATCTTTTATTATTCTAATCATTAAACTTTGCTGTGCTGGGTTAGGCTGGCAAATTCTTTCCCTGACGGACATTGGCTGTGAAGGACTCGGTGTTCTGGGATAGAAGCATTGTAGCCGGTAGGGCATTGTGACATCATAACTGCCTAACTACCAGTGCAGATTTGAAGAAATCCAATTTTTAAATGTCACTTTAAAACTTTTAATTCTCCCCCACTATTTCCCTCTCCTTACAACAGAGTAAAAACACTCATAGTTTGTGTATTGGCATTGGAGATCAGATTGTGATGTCATTTTCTGTTTTCGGAATCTTCACGGCAGCTTGTGTAAATGAGATCCCATTGTGATTGGACGACTGTGAGATGCCATTGTGACATCATCACTGCAAGCTGCTGGAAGAGTCGCCCTCAAAGGCAGTTATTTTCAAAGTTGGCTTTTTTTTTTAACTTTAAATATGAATAACTTGTGAAATATAACATCAAATCTGAAGGAAAGTTATCACCGACGACGGGAAAAAGCTGAGTAAGATTCTGCAAACATTTTCGCACAATTGCATACCCTTTTGGCGAAAATACAATCACACACACACACACACACACACACACACACACACACACACACACACACACACAGTGACAGAGACAATGGGATCAGCAGCTTCAAGGGCTGTAAGGAGAGAGTGAGATTTTTGCCCCCCCACGTGGAAAGGATTGATTGCGTTGGGGGAATGGGATGCGTTGGGGGAACGGGTGAGTGGTGGAAACAGGTTGCATTGAGAGAACGGGTGAGTGGTGGAATATTGCGTTGGGGAAACGGGGCCCAACGGGTCAAGGGGGTAGGGAGGGGAGAGGAGTTATGGAGGGTGGGAGGCAGTGACTGAGAGTAGGCAGTGTCTGAGGGTGAGGAGTGACTGAGGGTAGAGGAAAGAAGAGGGAGGGAGAGGTGAAGGAGGGAGTAGAAGAGGGGAGGAAGTGATGGGGAGAGAAGAGGGACGGTGAAGAGGAGAGGGAAGGAGTGTTGAGGATGAGGGGAAATGAGCTGCGCCTGAGCAGTTGGGGGTATGGGTGAGTGGTGGAATATTGCCCTCTCTGTTCTCTGATTGTAAAGCACTTCTAAAGTATCTTTGGGCCATTCATTCATTGAGCCTTTCATCAATGGAGTATTTCAGAGTCATTCTGTTGAGGTCTTGCACTTTATTCCAGCAAAACATTGAAGAGCTTTAATTATGGAGGTTAAATTGAGAGAGGCATTCAGTAGCATGGACCCAGCTGCCTGCCAGTGTCCTTAAATCATCCAGATGTGTTTTCATGGAATAATCAGCATTAGGTCCATTTTACGTCTGCCGTTCAGTGAAAGCAATATCACTGTGATCTTTAGATGTACTATTCTACTCTGCCGTGTAACTGCCCAATCCATCAACCGAACTTCAAAGTCCATTGCTACTGCTTGTTCCATTCATGGATCTACATTTCCTAATGTCAAAAATATGTTCTAATATCCAAGATCATGTCATTAATACTTACGAAAATGTATACATTCCTTTCACTCCTGGAGTTGACCAAATGATCTCATTGTTGTGATTATTACTTGTACAAAGTGGCACAGATGGTGTCCTGGTAATGTAATTTTGTGCTTTAACACAAATTCTATGATTGTATCCTATTTGGGAATAAGACGTTTTCAAGTCATTTTTTCTCTAACATTTTATGGCAGCAGGTTATGCAACACAATACCTGAAATTATAACTGTGTCAACAGATTGCTCGTCTCGAAGGATGCTCCAGAGTGGTTGGGATCTGTGGCACAGATGAAAAGTGTCAAGTTTTGGTCCACGAGATGGGTTTTGATGCCGCTGTTAATTACAAGAAAGATAATGTCGCAGAGAAGCTACTGGAATACTGTCCAGATGGAGTGGATAGTTACTTCGACAATGTTGGTGGGCAAATCAGTGAGGTTGTCATTAGTCAGGTAAGGATTGAAAAAATTAGCAAAGTATCTAATATTCTTCTAATTTCAGCAGCTTCCCCATACAAGAACAATAAAATATTATTTCCTGCCCTTAACCAACTGACACAAAACCACTCCCGTAGCAAAAAGGAGAGGGGGTGGTTTAATCCTTAGAATGACTGCTGACCAATTGGGTGCCTTTTTCTCTTGTAAACAAACTATTGCCATAAACCTCCGTAGATGATAAACACAAAACATTATAACCATTTTCACTGTCTAATTGGGCTTTAAATAATTAAAGCAGGATGTTGATCAAGTAGGCAAATGAGTTGAGTAATCTCATTTGCCTACGACCAGCAATTAATTTACTGAGTTGGATGATCAGCCATGATCATATTGAATGGCGGTGCAGGCTCGAAGGGCCGAATGGCCTACTCCTGCACCTATTTTCTATGTTTCTATGTTAAATGGAGCTTAATTCAGATAAGTGTGAGGTGTTGCATTGTGAGGTCAAACTATGGTAGGACCTTCATAGTGTACAGTAACGCCCTGGGAAATGTTATAGACCAGGGGGGGGGGGGGGTGAGTCTGTCTGTCTTATCATTATGTTATCCTTGTATACCTTTAGTCACAAAATCAACTTTAGTTTTAAATTTCAATTGTCTCCCAACTACACGATGGCTGCCTCGCCAATGGTCTGTCTTCATCTTTTTCATTCTTTGTGTTTATCGTTTGTTGTAAAATGTATGTTTTAGCTTATCTTTAGTATTTGTATTGGTGGGGGCAGGGGGAATTATTTAAAAATCTCTTTCCTTGACATGCAAAGTTTTTCCGTATCATAGTTCTCTGTCTGCATTGCGGCCTAACATCGTGGTTGGCCGCCTCTTGTTTGGAACTTCTAGAGCTCCAAAACCGCGGAGCCTGTGGATTTTAAGGAGCGGGCGATCCCTTTGCCAGGGGTCGGCCTTTGATGATCTAACCTGTGGGAGCTGCGGACTTTTAACATCATGAAGCTCACGATCCCTGGTTAGGAACCAATTTCGGGAACTCCAAGCCGCAGGAGTTTCGACCGTCCTGATGCAGGAGCTTAGACCGCCCTGACGTGGGATCTTGATCTCCGGCTGCGGATGGTTTGACTCCCGCGACCGTGGAAGAAAAGGAAGAAAGATAAGACTTCATTGGCTTCCATCACAGTGGGGAAAGGGGAGGAGCCGCTGTGGTGGATGTTTATGTCATTTTTTTATGTAGCTGTGTGTCTTGTTGCTTTTTTGGTATGACTGTATGGCAAACCAAATTCCTCGTATGTTGCAAAACATACTTGGCTAATAAATTACGATTATGATTATGGATTTTGATTATCGTTTTGTGGGGGGATAGCTCTAATTTTATTCTGCTCTTCTCATTGAATATCTGTACTTTTCTAACTTTTCTTTTAAGCTCAAGGCAATGTAATTTGAAAGATGTTTATATTTGACAATGTTTCTGTTTAACCTAGATGAAAAAGAACAGCCATGTTATTCTATGTGGACAAATCTCCATGTACAACAAAGACGTGCCTTACCCCCCTCCACTTCCAGCACAAACTGAGGCTACCCTAAAGGAAAGAAATATCACAAGGTAGATAAATGATTCTTGCTCTGTTTACAGTAAAAAATAAGTGTTTGCTTTGTAAATGGATAGACGGCATGAAACGACATGGCCTTTGGGCATCTTTGGGAAGTTGCTACAGTGAGAGACCATTCTTGAGAGACCAGCAATTAATTTTCAGTTAGGCATCTATTGTGCTCCATTTAATGTTCCAGAAAACTATTCTAAGCTGTGATGTTTGTGCCAGGCCTATTGTTGCTCATCCTCTTTCTACCACTTAATCTTTAACAGAGAGAGATTCGTGGTGATAAATTATTCGGACAAACATGCTATGGGCCTGGTCCAGTTGAGCCAGTGGCTGAAGGAGGGAAAACTGAAGGTACTGTCCCATGCTGTGTTCTTACTGCTTTGCACATTCTTGACATTTAAAAAAAAAAGTCAAATGATGCTGCCACAAATCTTGGGTCAGATTGAATGACTTCTGTTGATCACACACAAGACCCCTCTGTTATTGGTGACAGAGATTGACGTCACACCTAATTAGTGTTGTGAATTATTTTGCATTCACTGCATTTTCTGCAAAAATCATGCACGTTTTATTGGGAGATTAGGGAGAAATTTATTTCTGTAGCTGAGACTTCAAGAGAATGAGCTAATTTGTTGTTGTAAGTATGAAATCTCTGCAGTGGCATACAGTTGGGGACTTGGGCTCTAAGAAATGCGGTATCTGTTGCCCTAATGGTGTCATACAATACAGAAATAATCTCTTCAGCACACTGCGTCCATGCTAACTTATTTGTACCAAAGCATGCTAATCGTATTTTCCAGCATTTGATCCGTAGCCTTGTATGCCATGTTTCACATATTTTGTTTGAAAAATGCCCTCTGACAATGTGTTCCAGATTTTAACAACGCTTTGGGTAGAAAAATACTTTTTCAGATTCCCTCTAAATTTCTTGCTACTTTACTTGATTCAATACATTGGTCATACATGTCTTTGCTATGTCCCTAATTCTGTCAAATTGGCTTTCTCTGCTCCAACAAAAACATACCCAAACTATCCAAAACACAACCAGGTATTTGGGCTATTTGTAAACTGACACCTTAAATTTGCTATGGTGCTTCTTGCAGCCACTGCTGCTGGTAGCTGATTAATTTTGTTCTGTTCATGAATGTGACATGGATGCAGGTGGGATTCATTCTATCAAATTCACTTTTTCTAAGTTTATGATCTTGCTTGACAGAATCTGGCAGATTAGCTTGTAGCTGACGGTATACAGTTTTCAGACGTTACCAGCAGTTAGAGTTGTGTAATGGGAGAACTTTGGATAGGAAATTAAATAAACTCTTTGTGGCAGAAAGTTTTACTGGATTACTAGCTGAGTTACTGAAATGGGAATCAATAAGGATGTGGCTCAGAAGTTAGAAAGTAATGAGAAAAATGAGGACGGGACACCCCAACTAGAGGGCCAATTTGTCTTGTGTCACCATACAAAATGAAACTTTCAAACACATTAAATTCTGGAAAAACAGCAGTATCTGTAGAAAGAAAACCAGTTAATGAAGAAAGTTAACATCCTTCATCAGGCATTTTGTGTGTTTTGGTTTTCATCACCTGCGGTGTTTAGTTTCAGAGAAATGAAAATTTGACAGGCAGGCTAGAAGCTGCAATGTTCAGTCATTGAGAGAACACAAAAACAGGACCTTTGGCCCACCAACATGCAATTAATCTAGATCACTGGGGGGCCCGAATGGCCACATGGTGAATGTGCAAAATTCCCACAGCCAACACCAAAGGTAAAGATTAAACCTGATTTACTGGAGTTGTGAAGCAACAGCTCTACCAGTCACTTGCAGCTTTTGAGTCTACATTAAGCTGTTCTTGGTTTAGTTGGTAATTAAATAATTTTTTTTCTCGATAAACCCTGAAAATAAATTACAAATTAACTCCATGGACATGGTGGGATAGACTGTTTGATGGGGTTGGCTGTACTCCTATAGCAAACTGAGCCATACCTGTGCATCAGCAGTGCAGAATTATTAAAAGGATGCTTCCAAGCTGGAAAATAAATGTTAATGCTGTGATAGAAACTTTGGTGGGGGGCAAGAAGGGGAATAGGCATGGGGTAAAAAAAACTATTTTCTCTGGAATTACTTTGTGTGGGTGGACATGTGCTGCTCCAAGGTGATTGTGGGTAGCAGGTATGCAAACATATATATTTGCAATTCTCACCAATGCTTCTGTCCCTGCAGGTTCGTGAGACAATGGTGAAGGGATTGGAAAATATTGGAGGTAAGAAGTGGTCAGCTTCATGCCACCATTTGTTAATTGTTCCTTTCCACACTTTCCCTTTTAATTGATTCCTATATGCCATGCCTTGGTAAAAAGAACAGTGGGTTTATAATAAGAGCAGGTGTCCAAAGCTGTCCCTCATATGAGACCAATTTGAATCGTTCTTAGATTTTCAAAAGCATTGACACTGACATTACATGTCATTATTGACATTGCAATAGATTCACAACTAAGATTAAATTGTTAACAAGTACCAGAATGGAAGCTGTTTAGAACTCAAAGGATTCAGAATAGTTTGTCGCACTAGGAAAAGGTAGGAAGTGAATTGCAGGAAGATTACCACCGAGACCGTTGTTACTGGGATTGTGGAATCGGGAATGTATTTTCAAAACATCACAAACTGCTGTGGTTAACTTGCATACACTAATAAAATAAAGGGATATCAACATTCAACAGGGCAAGTAATTGATAAATCTCCATTGTATAAAAGGTGCTGCATCTTATTAGGAATCTAGCATTATGGATCCATAAATGAATTAAAATAGGTGATGAGTTAGTAAAGCCACAAGTGCAAGCATATACTGGAGCTCTATTCTGGTAGCAATATTCAGCAATGGAACATTAAATTGAACCTTGGTGAGATCATAGTTGGAACAGCTGGAAAATATGGATCACTTATCCCTTGGAAGCCACCTATCAGCAAAGGCAGGCATCAGTGGTGAAATTCGTCATCGCTTGTATTCATCAGCACAGCTTTTGGTCAATTTCAGAAAATGGTTGTTGATTATACTCTGCTTAACTCATCCTACTGTCAGCAATATTCAACGCCTTCTATATGTTTCTGAGATCTGGTCTATCTATAGCAGACAAGTCAAAGCATTGAAAAGCTTTCTAGTCCGTCTCCTTGAAATGTAATATCACCATTGGAAATACCTGGCCCATGACTACTCAGGGAAGGAGCATATGGAAAGGGGCTAAATCTCGTGCATGCATCAGGAGCACACAAAAGCTCGGCATAATCAATAGAAATAGCACACACCTCACAAACAGCTTGCTTCACCTAAGCACCTCCTCTTCCTTCTGTTGGAAAACTCTATGTTCCTACATAGGCCTCATCAATCACCTTAGAACCCACAGAACTAGAGTGGAAGCAAGTCATCTTTTAATCCTTGAGCCAGCTGAATGAAAAGACGATGACCATGCACTGCTCTGGGTTTCTGCATTACAAATGGTGGTGAAGATATAACAAATAATTATTTTATAGTTTACAAGGAGGATTGTTGTATCACATTGATTCTACTTTCGGGAGGGTGTATCACGCTGGAGCACTTCTCCCAAATAAATTGGCTGAGGGAAACTTCCCTGAAGTTCTTGAGATTATGAAAGAATTTGCAAGCATGGATGAGGAAAAGAGGTTTCCACACGTGGAATCCAGAACTGTGGGTCTTAAAGGCAATATAGTCATTTCCAATTACAATTAGAAATTTAGGAGAAACGATGCAACTTTTTATCATGTAGATTGATTTGAGATGAAAAGCAGAGATCCATTCATAGGGAAGCTGGATTTAACAATTAAGGAGAAAAAACATGGAATGAAAAGCATTTGTTGAAAAGCTTCCTCCCAATCCATTTTCGCTGGTCAATCGTGACCCAGTTGAGCACTTTGCCTGTTCATGCTGTTCACCAGAGCAGAATACCGAGTTTAGGTACAAATCTGTAGGATGGAACTGCAGATGGTGTAGGCTGTGGGCCGAGCATCGAAAATGTGTCTGGAAATTTAACTCGCGTGACCCCTGTCTGGGAACTACTTGAAATTTTGCACAGATTTAGATAAAATATAATTGAGAAGGAAGTCATAAATCTTCAGTGCCAAAAGTTGCACATTAATTAAGCTAATTAGAAAATGAGATTGAAAAAGTAAGTGCCATCTAGTGTTCAATGCTCATATTACTCCATGGGGAGCCTAATTCCGTGCTGCTGTCTATTTAACCACATATTATTATACCATATATATGACGTGAATATGAATATAATTATATTATCTAAAAATAATATAATGAATATAATTATGAGTGAGACTGCCGCAGAGGTCCGGCTCCTGAACCCGCCTAATTAATGGGTGAGGGCAGTTCCTGTGGTTTCCCCCTTTTACTGACTGCCAGTGTGCAGAGCGGGGGGGTCACGGCAGTAGTGGGACTGGGGCAGTGCCAGGCTGGGGGAAAGGTAACCCTAACTCACCCCCCTTCTAGAGCTGCCCACGGCTGGAGCTGGAGCCGCTTTGGGACCGGTTGCGGGCTCCGTAAGTGTGGCCGCTCAGCGCGTCCACCTCGGCCAGCATGCCCTTCTGGATCATCACGGTGATGATGGTGGAGAGCAGCACTACCCTGTGCTCCGCCCGGGCCGTCTTCAGCACCCCCATAGCGCCGGCTCCGTTAGTCTGCCCGCTTGCTCAGTGCAACACCGGCCTACCGACAGCCCGACCGACCCGTCACAGCACTCACTGGCCTACCCAAAGCCCGACGGATCCTTCACAGCATCCACCGGCCTACCGATAGCCTGACCCAACAGACTGATCGACTGACCCGACAGACTGACCCTAGCTCTCCATTTTTAGTTATAATTTTTATTTAATAGTTCACATCATAACTTTACAAAGAGAAATCAATTGTAAAATAAATTTATCAGCAAGGTTAGCAATACCTTTATTCTTTCGAATACTTGTTATTTTTTTGATGTTATTAGGAAGCAGTCATGATCCCAGAGTGCTCGCTGCCTAGCTACCATGAAAAAAAGCGCGTGGTTGGTCAATCGGTGTCCGACGCAATGTCAAACGTGCATTGATTGGACAATTACTACTCGGAAAATTGGAGGATTTTCACATACTTTAAACATATGTGCAGGTTTTGTTCTTGACGAGTTTCGGGTATGATTTCTTTAATATTTTTACACTATGTTAAAAATTCAGTTAGTTCCGTGATTTGGGTCACAAACCTAAATGAAAAAGCACCTCGGCCCACAGCCTAGTGGTTTATACTGAAGATAGACACAAAGTGTTGGAGTAACTCAGCGGGTCAGGCAGTATCACTGGGAAAAAAAGGATGGGTGATATTGTGAAATGTCATTCATCCGTTTTCTTCAGAGATGCTGCCTGACCTGCTGTGTTGCTCGAGCACTTTGTCTGTCTATTTTAGGTACGAGTACCCAGTAACTAGTACCTAGTTTAGTTGACAAAAGTGCTGGAGAAACTCAGCGGGTGCAGCATTCTGATGAACCTTTGTTACACACTCTCCTAAGTTAGCTTTCTTTGTCTAGACATAATCATGTATTCTCCAGCTTCTAATACAACTCGAGTTCCTTTTTACTGCTTCTATTCAAGCTACATTGCAAATACTGCACCAGCATGCCATGGAAACTATGAAGAATCAGAAACATTGTGGAATTGCAAATTGTGTTATTGGAAAAAAATATGGGAATTGTTCTCCATTTATTCCCACGATGGTTCTTTTTAAAGGTCACAATTCTTCTCTTGCAGCCGCCTTTGAGTCACTGATGAAAGGGGGCAACATCGGGAAACAGCTTGTCGTAGTCTCTGAGGGGTAATGAGGCAAACTACCCTTTCTCCCGAAGAGGAACTGAAGAAACACTTATTGAGGCATTCATTTTAAATATATTAAACTAATCTATCATGTACCTGGATCAGATTTGCTGTTCTGATGCGTGTTGTATAAAACATTTAATTCTAAATAAAATTCCTATAATCTTCATGCAGAGGATATCTTTCACTTAAGTTGTGTGGTTCTATAAATGTGAAAAGTCTTATGGACTACATATCTGTTAGCTTAATATTAGGTGAACAAAGCAGGGTCAATGTATACTTCCACAATCAACAATCTTATGGCCTGCTGTAGCTTTGCTTTACCATAACACACCAGATGATCAACCCTGGTTCAATGAGGAATGCAGACGAACAAGTCAAGAGCAGTTCTAAAGGTGAGATGCCAGCCTGGTGAAGCTGCAGTACAGGGCTACGTATGTATAAACAGTTAAGTAATTTTACAACGTTGTTCAGATCAAAGCTTGGCAATCTGCTTCATCTAGTGCTGAATGGTGCATTGCAAAGTTTGGCCAATCAACAGCCGATGGAAGAACATGAATATGCCTATCTTTAAAAAGAGCAGCACTCTGCTTGTGTGTTCTGAAGACAAGGCTGAAGGAATGATTCATCCCAACTTCCCATTGAGCACCTTCCATCACAGCTGGTTTGATTCATGCTGCATGACATCAAGAAAAGGCAATGGGATTGAATGTCATGGAAGCTGCAGTGCTAAAGATCTGAAGAGTTGTGGTTTCTGGAAATCAATCTCACCCAGCCGCATGTTATCACTGTCCGTTCCTCCGGGCAGTGTCCTCTGCCCAACAATCTACCTGCTTCATCAATTGCCTACTTTCTGTCATAACATCAGAAGTGGAAACAAGATGCTGATGCTGGAATCTGGAGCAGAAAAAATCAATTTTGGAGGAATTCAGTGGGTCAGGCACCATCTATGGAGGGAATGGACAGATAACATTTTGGATCAGGACCCTTCTTCAGACCAGGTGGGAGGGGGGAGAATGTTGGAAAAGGTAGGTAGGGTTGGGCTAATTCTGCAAGTGTTAGGTGTATACAGGTGAGGGGGGGGGGGGAGACAGAGGAAGGGAAAATAGGTAAAGGAAATATGGGATGGGAGGTGAGCACACAAAGGAGGGGAAAAGAGTAGGGTGACTAAGGTGGTGGGAGAAATGGGTGTACCACAATAGGGAGCAGGGAAACACAATAGGTGGTGGGAGGGGGGGGGTGGTTAGTACTACCCAAGCAAAATATGAGGTGGTTCCCCCAGCTTGCCTTCAACCTCACTCTGGCAATGGAGGAGACTAAAGGGCCTGTCGCACATACGTGTCCTTGGCATGCAACCTCGTGGTCGCGATGGTCCTGCGAAGGTCGGACGCGATTACATGCGTACACACAGCCGTCTGGAGCGCGTGATGTCATTTGAAGATGGACACAACGCTGCAGTAACTCAGTGGGACCGCCAGCATCTGGAGAGAAGCAATGGGTGACGTTTCGTGTCGAGACTTCTTCAGTCTGAAAAGTCACCCATTGCTTCTCTCCAGAGATGCTGCCGGTCCCGCTGAGTTACTCCTGCATTTTGTGTCTATCTTCAATTTTCTTGGCCCCGCTCTGGGAGTAGAAGTGGGGGCGGATCCGGACCGCAACGGCTGTGAACCCCAGGCCGAGCTTGGCGATTGTTTGCCTGCTTCTGCTGCTGATGAAGGTGAGACGTTGCGTTGCGCCAGGGTCTTGGGCCTGTCCCACTTTGGCCGTCAGTTCTGCGACAGGCCGTTGCCGCGTGACGATATCGTTCACTATAAACATTTCGGAGCCCCGCGCGATGTCGCGCACAACTACATACGCCTCCGCGCTTCTGAGTGGGACCGGCCCCGCGCGGCCATACAATGCCCGTACGCCTCAACACGACTACGAGGTCGCGTAATTTGCGTGCCAAGGACACGCAAGTGGGACAGGCCCTTAAGGAGAAAGATCAGTGTGGAAATGAGGAGGGGATTTTAAATGGTTAGCAACTAGGAGAAGCAGCAGTTGTTGATGGACTGAGCACAAGTGTTTGGTGAAACGATTGCCTGGCCTAAATGGCGTTTTCCCCCATCATTACCAGTACACATCAACTACGGTGTGTACCATATACAAAATGGACTCCAATTACGCGGGTCTGCTTCTAAACCTGTAACTTCGAAACCAAGCAAAAGTGTAGTTTAGGTTCTTTTCCAAGTCGCACACCATCCTGACGGATATTTGTTGAAAGTTCATCATTGTAGCTGGATCTAAATCCTAGAACTCTCCCAACACTGGGAGAGATGGACTGAAACAGGATAAGAATATTCACCGTCACATTCTCATGGCAATTAAGAATTTGTAATTCATTTTCTGCTCAGATTTTGAAAATAATGGTGCGTATGATATGTATTGAATTACCAGTCTTTCATCCCTGGAGTAAATGGACAGTGGTATCATTTCAGCCATGATCATATTGAATGGCGGTGCAGGCTCGAAGGGCCGAATGGCCTACTCCTAATTTCTATGTTTCTATGTTTACTCGTAGCTCAGTCTGGTTGTTTTTTCTTCTCCGTGTCTACTAATAAAATTAATCTGAAGGAAATTTTTTCTTGAACAACAATGGCGGCTGGAGTACATTTTCTTGATTTGATTTAGGCAAAAACATGTCATAGTGAACTGGTTCTCCTTGACCTAGTGTATAGCTCAATATTTTCAGAACACCAGCAGTTCCCAGTGTTTCTATTGTGAGAACCCCAACAAAGCCCATTCACCGAATAATTAAAATTGCACAAAATATTCCTACATGTTGTGTTTAACACAATAAAAAATAGTTACGGACACAGTTACATAGGTCAGCTTACAACAACGTGCAATGCCTTTTATACCACTAAAATGCCCTGAGATGTTCTGCAGGAAAGTAAGCAGACAAAAATATCTTGAATTTCTGACCCAAGCCTGAGGCTGCTGAGGCCAACCAGACTTTTGCAGCACTGGCTAAACTGAGGACTGAAGTGACTTTGACCTAGTTATCCGTGTCAGATTGGAAGATGTTCTTGGATAAATCCCACTGAACTTGCTATTTTTTTGTATGTTACAAACAGGTGGATAATGCACCTATCCAGTCAAATCAAATCATACTACAAATCATATATGGACAAGCAAGCCATACTCGAGTTCAAAGAGAAAAATACCAGAATTCTGAATAGTGCTAGAGCAGTGGTTCCCAACGTGGGGCGTATGCCCCACAGGGGGGCAATTTGATTTTTAAGGGGGGCAATTGAGCGCGACTGAGGAGGTCTGGGTCCAAATTTTCGATTTTTATTTTTTTGGATTTTCCATCAGGTAAACATATGTAGTTTATGTTTCAGATGTTATTTTGAGTAAATAATTTTTTTGGGGTAAAAAAGGTCTTTATTGTGTAGTTATTACATAATCACCGCACCATCGCTCTTCATGCACGTCGCACGAAGCGCGCAAGGTCATGGGAGTTCACTTTTTAAATTATAAGAATTATATATCACCACATGGGGGGGGGGGCATCAGGATTTTAGAGGTGACTAGACCAAGTGCAGACCCGTTGGGTCTGCTCCCCCAATGGTGTGATCCCCCAACCCAATATTCCACCATGCACCCGTCTCCTCCATTGGAACTGAGCCCATTTCCAAATGTAAGATTGCAGCCCTCCCCTGCCTGCTGCAGCAGTGAAAAGTTCAGTGTTCCTCTCTTGCAACTTTGTTTCGAAGTGTGTTGGAAGCTGACATGTAAATGGAGAAGCCTGTTTATTTTTGAAATACTTGGGGGTGGGTGGGGGGGGGGGAGAAGGATTTGATTAAAAACATGTACTTCAACACGACGAAATGAAATGAGGAGCGGATACTTAGAAAGAAAAGCGAAATCTCTACCGAAATGGAAAATATCTCGGAGATTGAGCGTCTGGATTGGGCGTGGCAATGAATCAAAGGAAGAAATGCAGCCGGCAGCCGTACATGCAAATGAATCCATTCCGATTGGACATCTGCGAGCATCGGCCATTCCGATTGGACATCTGCGAGTATCGGGCACGAATCGAAAGGCAGGAAGGGATCCGTACTGCAGGCGGACGGACGGATTTGAGTTTTATATATATACTAGACCAAGTGCAGACCCGTTGGGTCTGCTCCCCCAATGGTGTGATCCCCCAACCCAATATTCCACCATGCACCCGTCTCCTCCATTGGAACTGAGCCCGTTCCCAAATGTAAGATTGCAGCCCTCCCCTGCCTGCTGCAGCAGTGAAAAGTTCAGTGTTCCTCTCTTGCAACTTTGTTTCGAAGTGTGTTGGAAGCTGACATGTAAATGGAGAAGCCTGTTTATTTTTGAAATACTTGGGGGTGTGGGGGGGGAGAAGGATTTGATTAAAAACATGTACTTCAACACGACGAAATGAAATGAGGAGCGGATACTTAGAAAGAAAAGCGAAATCTCTACTACCGAAAATATATACTAGACCAAGTGCAGACCCGTTGGGTCTGCTCCCCCAATGGTGTGATCCCCCAACTCAATATTCCACCATGCACCCGTCTCCTCCAATGGAACTGAGCCCGTTCCCAAATGTAAGATTGCAGCCCTCCCTGCCTGCTGCAGCAGTGAAAAGTTCAGTGTTCCTCTCTTGCAACTTTGTTTCGAAGTGCGTTGGAAGCTGACATGTAAATGGAGAAGCCTGTTTATTTTTGAAATACTTGGGGGTGGTGGGGGGGGAGAAGGATTTGATTAAAAACATGTACTTCAACACGACGAAATGAAATGAGGAGCGGATACTTAGAAAGAAAAGCTAAATCTCTACCGAAATGGAAAATATCTCGGAGATTGAGCGTCTGGATTGGGCGTGGCAATGAATCAAAGGAAGAAATGCAGCCGGACGGCAGGCGGACTGATTTGAGTTTTATATAGAGATAGATAGATAGATTGGACATCTAGATAGATAGATCGGCCATTCCGATAGATGGACATCTAGCGAGATAGATCGATAGGCAGATAGATCGAAAGGCAGATAGATAGATAGATCCGTAGATAGATAGGCGGACTGATAGATAGATAGATAGATATATATATAGATAGATAGATAGATAGATTAATTAATTAGGTGGGGCATGGCCAAAAAAAGGTTGGGAACCACTGTGCTAGAGCGTTCAGTCCCAGAGAAAAAGTTGAAGGTTTGCAATGGGGTAGGTCGGGATGAACCTTATAGGTGATTCAGTAGTCTGGTAACAGAAAGGGAGAAACGGCCCCTGACAGGTGAACCTGTTTGATAGTTTGTTGAGTATACAGAGAGACTTCAGGAAGATGAGGGGGAAGAACAATGGGGACCTGGTGTGGGGTGCCTGCCGTGAGTGAGGAGGATGGACAATAGAGGACCCGGTGTGGGGAAGGAGAACAAAGGGGGCCTGGGGTGGGGGTATTTTGTAAGTGCCCTTTATGGGTATGCAAGCAAAGAATTGCACTGTGACTTATCACGTGACAATAAAATATTCATGGTATTCATTCATTCATGTAGGAGATCGTGAAAGAGGCAAGATCATGATGGAACATGACTCAACAATTGAGTTCCCAATGGCAGACAAACGTAGTGCGGCAGTTAGAAACTGGTAGGTACGACATTGTGGGCATTCTGGTGACGTGGCTGAGGGGATAGGAACTGGGAGCTGAATATCCAAGGTTACACATCCTATCAAAAAGACAGGTGGGCAGAGGGAATGGAGTAGCTCTTCTGGTAAGGAATGAAATTCAGTCCTTAGCAAGGGGTGACATAGAATCAGAAGATGTAGAATCTTTGTGGGTAGAGGTGAGAAACAGCGAGGGTAAAAAGATCCTGATGGGAGTTATTTACAGGCCTCCGAACATTAGCCAGGAAGTAAGGTACCAATAACATCAGGAGATACAATCGGCAATGTTACAGAGGTCATGGGGAATTTCAATATGCAGGAAGACTGAGAAAACCAGATTGTAATTGTAATTGATTTTATTAGCCAAGTATGAAAACAAAACAAGTACATAAATCATACGAGGAATTTGATTTGCATAGTCTTACCAAAAAGCAACAAAACACGCAACCACATAAAAATTTACCATAAACATCCATCACAGTGGCTCCTCCACATTCCTCACTGTGATGGAAGGCAATAAAGGCTTATATTCTTTCCTCCTTTTTCTCCTGAGGGACTTAGCTCTCGAAGGCCGGTCCCTAACCAGGACTGGACTCCAAGAGAGGGAATTTATAGTGCCTGCAAGATGGTTTCTTAGAGCAGCATATAGTTGAGCCTGCCAGCCATGGCAATTTTGGATTTGGTATTGTGTAATGAACCAGATTTGAAAAGGGAGCTTAAGGTAAAGGAACCTCAAGGAGGTAGTGGCCATAATATGGTAAAATTAAACCTGCTATTTGGGAGGGAGAAGATGAAATTGGATATGTCGGTTTTCCTGGTGAGCAAAGGTGACTACTGAAGCATGTGGGAGGAGTTGATTGGAAAAGGACCCCAGAAGGAATTTCTGGGAACAATTTTAGGCTGTGGGCCGAGCATCAAAAATGTGTCTAGAAATCAGTTTTCGTGACCCGTCACCAAACTACATGAAATTTCCAACAGATTTAGATGAAATATAATTGAGAAGGATGTCATAACTCGTCATTGCTGAAAATTGCACATTAATTAATGAAAATAATTAGAAAATGAGATCGGGAAAGTAAGCGCCATCTAGTGGCCAATGCCCATATTACATGATTTCCGTGTTGCAGTCCATTTAAACTACATATTATTATACCAGCGACCATAACGGCTGCTGGCGCCCGCATCTCGCCTCAAAGACACCATTTAAAAATAGCCGCACTGCCGATTCCTGAGCCGCTTGAGTTGGAGGACCACGTTTCCCGTGGGGGCTACGGGTAGGGAACGGCTGCGTTGGGGGAGCCGCCCCAACGGGTCTGCGCTTGGTCTAGTATATATATATATATACATATACTAGACCAAGCGCAGACCCGTTGGGTCTGCTCCCCCAACGCAGCCATTTCTTACCATTTTCACTCCAATGGCAGCCTATAAAGTGCAATGAATATTCGTCCGTTTTTGTCCCATGGTCGGGGCCTGGAAACGGCCGCTACAGACGGCACTATGTACAGCCCCCCCCCCCCCCCCCCCCCCCCCCCCCCCCCCCCCCCCCCGGCCCGCGGAGATGATCCGCGGCTCCTCGTTCGCGAATCAGCCGCTTTTTAATTGAGACTGCGGCTTCACTATGTTAAATACATAGGCCCCGCGATCGGAGCACTTTTTCCCGGTAATTTATCGCAGGCAGCTCCGAGATTAGATGGCTAAGACTTATTACTCTACAACAAGCTGGCATTAGTGAAAATGTTTAATTTACCTTGTTATTGATACATATAGTTTAGGCCCTCAACTTCATGAATGAATGAATAAGTGAATGAATGAATGAGTGAATGGGTGAATGAATGAGTGGAATGATGATGAGTGAGTGATGTGAATGATGATGAGTGAATGAATGAGTGAATGTACAGCCTCCAAATCTCATTTTTTCACATTATAAAGGGTGCAATTAAATTAATTATCCATACAGATTAATTTTCATAAATTCAGACTTTAGATCTTACCTTTCAGTTTGAGTTGATTCACAAAGTTTCACAAAGCAGTGACTCAGCAGTGACTTTGCTTTCAAGACTTTCTTCCACTTCTATCCACTTAGCTGCACATTCTTCAGACTTCTTAATGCTTTTCTCACTAAATTCAATTATCCTGCTGCAAGTTTCCACGACGTATTCCACAGAACTTTCTTCGGAATCTCCAGTAAAATAGGCATCAGTGAAGCCCTCTCAGCCATGTTGTGTGCTAGCCTGAAGCAAAGCGCGTGATTGGCCAACTGGCATACAACTCAATGTTAAACGTGCTTTGATTGGACTAAAAGTACCCGAAATGTTTCCTATTTGGAAGACGCAGGATCTTTTCATTCCAAAGAGGAAGAAAGATTCTAACGGGAGAATGAGGCAACCATGGCTGACAAGGAAAGACAAAGACACCATAAAACTAAAAGAGAAGGCATATAATATTGCAAACTGGAGGATTGGGAAGCTTTTAAAAACCAACAGAAGGCAACTAAAAAGGCAATATGGGGAGAAAAAATGAAATATAAAAAGCAAGCTAATTAAAGAAGGATAGTAAAAGTTGCTTCAGGTATATAAAGAGTAAGAAAAAGGCAAGTAGACATTGTACCGCTGGAAAATGATACTGAAGAAGTGATAATGGGGAATAAAAAATGGCAGATTAAAACATTTTTTGCATTAGTCTACACAGTGGAAGACATCAGCAACGAGTCGGAAAATTCAAGAGAGTCAGAGTGGAAGTTAGTGGAGTGGCTATTACTTAGGAGAAGGTGCTTGGGAAGGATAAAGATGTGAGGGTGGATAAGTCACCTGGACTGGATGGACTGCACCCCAGGGTTCTGAAAGAGGTGGCTTTAGAGATTGTGGAGGCATTAGTTGTAATCTTTCGAGAATCACTAGGGTCAGGGGTGGTTCCAGATGATTGGAAAATTGCAAATATTGCTCTGCTGTGCAAGGAAGCGAAGCGGAAGAGCGGAAACTATAGGCCGGTTAGCCTGACTTCAGTTGGTAAGATTTTAGAGTCCATTATAAAGAATGAAGTTTCTGAATACTTGGAAGCAGATGATAAAATAGACTGAAGTCAGCATTGTTTTGTGAACGGGAAATCTTGTTGGAATTCTTTGAGGAAGTAAATAGCAGGATAGATAGTGGATGTCGTTTACCTGGATTTTCAGAAGGCCTTTGATATGGTGACACACATGAGGCTGCCAAAGAAGAATGAGAGCCCATGCTATCAGAAGGAAGATACTAGCATGGATAGCAGGTTGGAGGAATGGCAGAAGACAAACAGTGGCAATAAATGTTTTTTTTTTTCCTGGTTGGCTGCTGGTGACTAGCGGTGTTCGCAGGGGTCGGTGCTGGGGTAGTTATATATATCAATGATTTGGATGGGGCATTTGAAGACTTTGTGGCCAAGTTTACAGATGATATGCAGGTAGGTAAAGGGGCAGGTAGTGTAGAGAAAGCAGGGTCTCAGCAGAAGGACTTAGACAGGTTGGGAGAGAAGGCTGAGAAGTGGCAGATGGCATACAGCGTAGCAAGGCGTGGAGTCATGCATTCTGATAGTAGGAATAAAGGCATAGACTATTTTCTAAATGGAGAGAGAATTCAGAAATCAGAGGTGCAGAGGGACTTAGGAGTGCTGGGAGCCCAGAAAGTTAATTTGCAAATCGAATCGGCAGTAAGGAAGGTGAATGCAATACCAGCATTTATTTTGAGAGGGCTAATATTCAAAAGCGGATGTAATGCTGAAATTTATAAGGCACTGTTCAGACCACATTTGGAGTATTGTGAGCAGTTTTGGGCCCCATATCTGCGCATTGTAGGCACCCACCACTCTGTGTAAAAAGAGCGATTGCCCCACTTTAAACTTTCTCCCTCTGACCTTATAGGTATGCCCTCTAGTATTTGATATTTCCACCTTGGTTAAAAGCTTCTGATGGTCTATGCTATCAATGCCTCTCAAATTTTTATATACTTCTATCGTCTCCCCAGAGCCTCCAACTATCACATCTTCAAATTGGGGATCTGTTATTTAGAACAAACAAGAAACGTTTTTTCACGCAGAGGAAAGTGAATCTTTGGATAATTTTCTACCCAAACGGGCTTTGAAGGTTCAGTTGCTGAATATATTCATAACAGATCCTCAGATTATTGTATATTGTGAGAAATAGGGTTAGTACAGGAAAGGCCAGCTTTGATTTTAATGATCAGCAGGTGAGAGAGGTCAGATAGTATACTATTTATAATGGTCTTAAATTGGTCTTGCTATACAGTCGACTCTTTGGTTTGAGTTGAGTCATAATATCCACTCCACATCCAACTGTGACTAATATTTATAAAAGGACACATTTAGTCATGTTTAATCAGCTGCATAGAAATGCTTTATGTTCCCAAATTGCTGGTAAGAAGCCTTTGGCATGTTTTGAGATTGTGAAAGGCCCTGTAATTATGATTATGTCAGAATTTAATATACAGGGGCAACTATTACTTTGGCAATTCTATTGATTTGATCTGGATGAGTTAAGTTGATCAATTTATAAATATCCCTTAAACTTCTTTGGAAGTATTGTATCCAGAACTGAAATAGAAAATGTTGAAAATTGGAAGGTCAGCATTGGAAAGAATATAAAATTAGTTGTACGTTTCTGACAGCAGTCTTTCAGACGATGACAGACTTGTGCAATTTGAGAATATATTTTTCATTTGAAATACTGGCAATTTTTCACCTGATGTATTATTTTAAGGACATGCAGTGAGCATTGATTAGGGAAGTTGCTGCTGTTTGTTATTGTCAAGTGTTTACACTGGCTGACGACAGAGTCTATGTCAGATTGAGAGATCCTGTCCTGTGTAAACATCAGGTGGGTGCAGCAACTGAATTAAACCCCACAGTGACTAGTTACTTAGTTGCTATGGAGTGAAAGTCAACGCATGCTATTGAATAAGCGAGTTTAGTATTCCAACTGTGCATGGCCACGTCAAAGGTCACTCGGCATAAAGCAGAGTGGAGCTGTGTACTTATAGACCTTCATTTCATCCGGTGGCTGTTCAGCAGCGCTTGCGGCGCCGGGGACCCGGGTTTGATCCTGGCTGCAGATGAAGCGCAGGTCTGTGTGTAGGGTTGCCAACTGTCCCGTATTAGCCAGGACATCCCGTATATTGGGCTAAATTGGTTTGTCCCATACAAGACTGCCCTTGTCCCGTATTTGACTGCTACTACTCGGGTCGAGGGAACTGTCGGGTCGGAGCGCCGCGTCCAGTCCCGCCTCACCCATCCCGACATAGTCCATGGAGTGCAGCAGGAGCACCTCGCCCGTGGCCCCGTCGGTCGGCAGCCCGGCCAGCTGTCCGACCTTTGGACCTTCGCTTAACGCCGACACCACCACCCCTCCGTTCTCATGGCGGTTCATCGGCTCATGAGTTGGATGGGGTGTGGGACTTTGCGCCTGATGTCGCGCGGGCTGAGCTGAAACTCCTCAGCTGGCCCGCCGGCTGGGCTTTGTGTGCAGTTCAGCACCCAGGCCAACTCACCATTCACCCAGCCACGGCTGAGTCGGTCAACGAATTGCCGTAGGGAATTTGTCCCTTATTTTGACCTTTTGTCCCTTATTTGGGAGTGAGAATGTTGGCAACCCTCTGTGTGCGAGCTCTCCCCTGTCTCCCACTCGCATCTGCCCCCCCTCTCTCGCTGTTACACCATGCTCTCCCGCTACCTGTTTCTTTGGGGGGGATGAGAATTTTACACATAAATTATGAATAAAGATAAGAATTTATACACAGTTTCTTTAGCCAGCGCTTTGTTTACTTTTTCTTTATGGTGAATGACCTTTGACAAATCCCATGATTCCTTGCGTTTTTCGTAATACCGAACTCTCTTATTAGAATGGCTCTTTTTCATTCCATATTGTTAAGCTATTTCTGGACAAATGTGAAATTTGTGGTAAAGTTGTATACTCATGAAGTAGGTGGACATGTAAATGAAACTGCTACAATGTATTGTAGAACAATGTGTTTTATGAACTTGGATGTTGTAAGCACTGAGCTGTTGGAATGAGGGAAGGTATTTGTTTAATATTCAGCAACTATGCAATTCCTAGGCAGGAATCTCTGACATCCTAGGATTCTAAGGAGTCTTTGCTCCTTCCCTTCAATTCTTATGCATATTCTGAACTTCATCTCCCCTATTAGATATATTTTGAATGCTAGGTTCAAAGTTTGATGTTTGACATGGACAAATATTTTTATATACCCTGTATTTTATCCATATAATCTTATTCAAAGAACCCTGAGCTCTTGGTTTTAGACTGAAACTGTGGAATATAGTATTTTGAAAGAATTTAACTGTACTGCATGCTGTAATAGCACAATAACTTTTTAGCTCTTGATTTAATGAGATACATTTGTGTAAGCCAGGTGTATGATTGTCTGCAGTGGATTTATGATTAATATCTTTAATATTTTAATATTTATTGATAGTAATTTAGGATTAATATCTGAGGATTTATCCTTGATGTGTATTTGTTTTATGTGTTCATAACTGTATTTATGGTGATCAAAATATCTTGTATTTTTCTTGCAGGCCATCATAACAGTATAAGATTAGGCATAGTTATGACAGTTTGAAATTGTTTGAACCAGCAATCAATTATTTCTTTAGGATGTAACTAAAGGGATTTTGCATATTTTGATATTCATAAGGCATTTGATATGGTGAAATTAGGTTTGTCACAAAGGATTATGGTTCATTGTTTTGGGGAATAATAGCATTGATAGTCAGAACCTTTATCCCAGTGTAGAAATGTTAAAGACTAGAGAGGGGCAACATTTAAAGGAGATGTGCAGGGCAATTTTTTTTACACAGAGTGGCTGAAGCCTGGAAAGTGCTGCCAGGGGTGGGGGTGGAGGCAGGTACGATAATGGCATTTAAGAGATTTTTAGATAGGCACACGGATGTGCAGGGAATGGAGGAATCCAATGCAGGCAGAGGTGATTAGTTTAACAAGACACCATGTTCGACATGGACATTGTGGGCTGAAGGGCCTGTTCCTATGCGGTACAGTTCTATTACACAAAGTACTGGAGTAACTCAGGAGTCGGACAGCATCTCTGGAGAACATGGAAAAGTAATGTTTTGGGCCAGGACACTTTTTCAGACTGATTGTAGTGGTAGGGGGGGGGGGGGGGGGGGGGGGGGGGAGCTGGAAGAGAGGTGGGGCAGGACAAAGAAGCAAGTTATAGGTGTATAGAGGTGAGGGGTTTTTATATTGGCAGATGGTTGGACAGTGAGCAGAGATTAAAAGACAAAAAGTGTGAGATAAAGAGATAAAGATAGACGAGGTGTAAAACATGAACCCAGAGGAAGGAATATAGGTGGAAGGGGTGGGGGGGGCGAAAGAAAGAGGGGAGAGGGTGTTTGCTTAGTTAATTAAAATTGGAGAATTCAATCATCGTATCATATACGTAAACTATCTAAGTGGAATATGAGGTGCATGTGGCTCACTCTGGCAATGGAGGAGACCCAGGACAGAAATGTCAGTATGGAAATGAGAATGGGAATTAAAATGGTTAGCAACTGGGAGCTCCATCGGGCTTTGAGTGCAAGTGTTCAGCAAAATGGTCGCCTAGTCTACTCCTTGTCTCGCAGATGTAAAGGAGGCCACATCAGGCCCACCAAATGCAGTAGATCAGGTTAAAGGAGGTGCACGCGAGCCTCTATCTTACCCAGAAGGACTGCTGGGGTCCATGGATGGATGTGAGGAAGTATAGGGACCGGTGTTACATCTGTCCCGAGGGTCCCGACCTGAAACGTTGCCCAACCTTATTCTCCAGAGATGCTGTCTGATCTGCTAAGTTACTGCAGCGCTTTGCCATTTTTTAAAATCAAGCATCTGTTGTTCCTTGTGTCTACACTTACTGTTCTATGTTTGATCAGAGCAGAGTAGAAATGGCATTTGATAACGTGGTGCCACAATGATCAATATTTGAGCCTATTGGGCCTGTCCCACTTAGGCGATTTTTCAGACGACTAACAGCAACTGTCAACTGAAAAACCATCGACTGCACACACACCGCGATGAACAGGAAGGTTGGCGCTGTATTTAAGATGGTGAAAGCACAGTGTACAGGAAGGGTCACGTAACTCCTTTAAAAGAGGAGGGGGGAAAAGGAGCGGGGACAACTTTTAAGAAGCCAGAGATAAACAGCTGTGAAGCTCGGCAGACATTAACATTACCGGTCGGTTACCCTTGGTTCTGAAAACTACTGCTTACGTTTTTTTCCCCCCAATGAGCCAATAAAAATCACCGGTCAGCACCGGCTACAACCTACGACAACCTTCCACCTCCTGGAAACCCACTACCACTGCACCTACGGCACGAGAATTCTCGCTACTCTCCATGGAGGCTTCATTCTCGGCACTGGCTAAGTTTTCAACTATGTTGAAAATTCGCCATAATGAGGATGCGAGTAGAACCCAGAATGCGGGCACTCCTCACGACCATGAAGGCAACTACCCGACAACCACCTGCGAACATGTGGCGACCGCATAATCTCCTGCAGTCGCCCAAAAAGTCACCTAAGTGGGACAGACCCATAAGACAGACACAGAAATCTGGAGTAGCTCAGCGGGACAGACAGCATCTCTGGAGAAAAGGAATAGGTGACGTTTCGGGTCGAGACCCTTCTTCAGCCTGAGACGTCACCTATTCCTTTTCTCCAGAGATGCTGTCTGACCAGCTGAGTTACTCCAGTTTTTTTTGTGTCTATCTTTGGTTTAAACCAGCATTTGCAGTTCCTTCCAGCACAGTATTTGAGCCGAGACTATTCCAGTCTAAAGAACTTTAATGAGGGACCAATTCTGTTGAAATACAAAGATACATAGACAAGCCAATGGATTAGGTAAAGACACATAAGGAATAGGTGGAGAAATGGTTATTTCATCCCTTGAGCCTGAGCCTGATCTATCCCAATACCTGTGCCATATTCTTGCCCAATTCCCTTAACCATTGATTTCTCCCATATCCAGAAAACCTATGAATCGTTCTGAGGATGGTGACAGATGGAGTATAAAAGTACAAAAATTCTGGAAGCACTCAGCAGGCCGGGCGGCATCTATGGAAAGAGAAATCGAGTTACTGTTTAAGGGCTGACACTCTTCTTCAGAACTGGAAAATATGAAAATAAAAAAGTTATGTTTCAGCAATGGAGACGTGGTGGAGGGATAGTGTAGAACAAAGAAAGTGTCTCTGAGAGGGTGAGACCAAATCTGTTGACGTGGCCGTTGGAAACATTATACCAGACTGAGTTACTGACTCTTTTGTTTAAAAACAGCAATGGCTATTATAAGGTATTATAATGGCTATTATAAACTTTTCAATATTTTATTGCCACAAATTCTGATCTATGATTGTCAAGTTGTATTTGGTGTCAAGTTTAAGTGAATGTTCCTGTAGAGCATTTGTGATTTTAACATGTTAATGGTAAAGGTATTGGAAATATATTCACATAGCAAATTATGTAGGGTGTGGATTACATCACTCTGGCATGGACAGCAGGGAGCTCCCCTGAAATCTCGAGTATAACTTCATTTCAGGCCACTGGCTCTCCTCGGTTTCTTGTTGCACTGCACAAAATTTACATCTCCTTTCCATTTTCCTGTGTTCTACAGTTCGAATCCCTTCTCATTTTCTTTCCACTGTCTGAAAATTTCTAATTTTTCATGAGTAATTATATCCTGAAAAAAGTCTATGTTTAAGTTGTTCATTTCTCCTCATGACCAAAAGAAGATGAACAGAAATAGTTGGTCATTTAGCCCCTCATTATCTCTCTGCCATTCAGTAAAAACATGACTGATCTTTCACATCAGTGCGTGAACCTAATAACGTTTGATTCTCTTAATAGCGAAAAATCTAATTGATCTCTAATTGACACTCCACAGCCTTCTTGCTCCAAATCCTTTTGTAAGGCAAATTACACACTGAATTTGCATATTAACTTTTAATGCTTCACATACAAGGACAACCAGATCTCGAAGAACATCTCAAGTTTTCAAACTCCAAATGAATAAACCTTTATATAGATATATTCTACTGAAGTTTAATTAATACTAAAGCACAATTTCCCACAATATATTCAATATATTATATATGTCAAGGGTCCAAAAGTACTTGATAAAGTAGATCCCCTTAAGGATCAGTGTGGTAATAACATGGAATGGAAGCTAGTGAATTCAGGGGAGGGAACTGTAATATCCTGAAGCAGACCAGCATTGCAAAGAGGGAGGTATTAGAGGTCCTATAGTCCATTTAGGTGATTAAATACCCAGGGCCTGACCTGGTGCATCCTGGGATGTTACAGTGAGCAAAGGATAAGAATGTTGGGGCCCTGGCAGAGATTTTTAAAATCATTTTGTTAGTCATAGGTGAGACACAGCAATTCTGTAGGACAGCCAATGATTGTCATAGTCATAGCAGCAAGGATAATTTAGGGAACTAGAGGCGATAAGCCTTAGATAAGTGGTAGGAAAATTATTGAAAGGAATTTTGAGAGTTGGTATTAATCAATATTTGGAAAGACAAGGTCTGATTCAGGACATATTAGGTCTGTGTGTGGGATATCATGTCTCACAAATTTGACGGAGTTTTTTGAAGTAGTAACTAAGAGAAGTGATGATGCAGGATGGCAGGCAAGTGGACTTGAGCAAAGCATTGGTAGGCTGGACCAGAAAGTTAGATCACATGGGGTTCAGAGTAAACTAACCAATTGGATACAAAATTGGCTCAGTGATTGGAGTTGGAGGATGGTAGAGGAGGGTTCTTTTTCAGATTGGCGGCCTGTGAGCAGTGTTGTGCCACAGGGATTTGTCCTACATCCTCTGTTGATTGTCATGTATCTTAATACTTTGGATGAGAATGTAGGTTGCATGGTTAGTTAGTCTGTAGATGACACCACATTTGGTGGTATAATGAACTGTGAAAAATTTGTTGTAGATTACAGGATTTGGATCAAGTGGGCAAGGGGATGTCAAATGGAATTTAGACGTGCAAGACTATTTTGACTATTTTGGTAAGTTAAACCAGTGCAGGATATACTGTACATTGTGAGTAGTGAGGCCCTGGGGATGTTGTTATACATAGAGACAGAGGGGTACAATACATAGTTCTCGGAAAGCAGACGGTGAAGGTCTATGAGATCCTTGCCTTTATTAGCTGTGCATTGACTACAAGAATTGGGACATCATATTATAGTTGTACACAGGCTGCACTTGATTATATCGGCTGGGTTGTTTTCCCTGGAGCGAAGAAGGAGAAGGTGTAAAACAATCAAGGGTTTATAAAATCAAGAGGGGCATATATACGATGGACGGCTACAGTATTTTTCCCAGACAGTGGAGTCTAAAACTAGAGGGCATAGGCTTAAGGTGAGAGGAAGAAGGTTTAAAGGTGATCTAATGGGTACAACTTTCACACACAGTATTTGGTGCCTGAAATGAGCTGCCAAAAGGGTGAACATTTTAGAGGCATCTGGGACAGGTCCTCGAATGAGTAAGGAATAGAGGGATATGAAATTAATGCAGGCGTGGGATTAATATCGAAGGGTATGATGGTTGGCATGAACGCGGTGAGCTGATGACCTGTGTCTATGCTGTACAGCACTGACTATCGGAGTTACCAGCATTTTTCTACTGTTAAGGGCCTGTCCCACTGTACGAGGTAATTCAAGAGTTCTCCCGAGTTTTCCCCTGATTCGAACTCGGAGAATGTCCATAGCGGGTCCGTAGGAGTTTGTTGATGTCTCGTAGCGGCTCGTATGAGTAAAAAGTAACTATTTTTCATCACGAGTATTTTTTTTACTCGTGGACATTTTTCAGTGTTGAAAAAACGTCACGAGTTTACCGGATTTCCCGAGTACCTACCATTAGCATTACGAGCCGCTACGGGACATCCACGAACTCCTACTGACCCGCTACGGACATTCTCCGAGTTCGAATCAGGAAAACTCAGGAGAACTCTTGAATTACCTCGTACAGTGGGACAGGCCCTTTAGTTTCTCACTATGACTGATCGTTCCTTTATGAAGTGGTAATGTTTGAACCCAGCGTACCATCCTGTGATTGCCTTGCCTATGGCTGACCTTGCATGTTAAACAACTCCTTTACACTATTCCACTTGGAAACTAAGAATTGGAAACATGAAGTTATTGGTAACTGTATCTTCACATGGATAGTTTATGTTGGGTTTGAAAGTGTGGACACTATGCATTTTGAATATGCCAGAGATTGACCCTGATATTTTACATTTAGAAAATTCCATGTTCTATGAGGAATGGGCTTGGAGTAATTTAGGTCTAAAGGAATGGCATAAAGACATTTGCAATGACAGATCTATGGAGTTGATGGCCTAGACTTTGTAGAGTCAGTTTTATATAAATCCCAAAAAGTTTGGGTTCTCTGTGTATGTGCCATTAAAAATCAGACACAGATGCATGCAGCATGGAAATAGGGTTTCACCCATGTCCACACTAACTATGAAGTACCCATCTACAGTAACCCTTGTAAGTCCAGCTTGCTAACACGTAACACGTAATAACTGGCAATATTGCAACTGAGGGCTGATTCCATGTGGAGTTTAGAGTGGTGGCTTCCTGCAATTGTGGGATCTCCTAACATCTTACAATGGGAAATCAACTCAAACAACCTCTAATATTCCTTTCACCTCATTAGTGCCAGCTACATATTCTACTTAGTTCCGGGCTCCCTTCCTGAAACTATCACTGTTTCTCCTCAAGATGTGTTGTAAATGCATTCATTTAATCAAGTGTTTCTATCATTTTCTACCTGATGTGGCAACTGTGGCTCAGTCTGTTTGTCTGGTATCATTCTTACATAGAACAGTACAGCCCAGGAATGGGGCCTTCAGCCCATGATATTTGCACCCAACAAGATGCCTAGTTAAACTGATCTAATCTGCTTGTACATGATTCATATTCCTATATTCCTTGCACATCCATGTGCCTATTAAACACCACTATTGATTCTGCCTCCACCACAACCCCTGGTAATGCGTTCCAGGCCCCACCACTCTCTGTAAAAAAACATCCTCCTTCCCACCTTGTAGCTATGCCCTCTAGTGTTGAACATTTCCACCTGGGGGGGAAAAGGTTCTGACTGTCTCCCTATCTATGCCTCTCATAATTGTATATACTTCTATCAAGTTTTCTCTCAATCTCTGACATACCGGAGAAAACAATCCAAGTTTATCTAACCTCTCCTTATGGCTAAAACCTTCTAATCCAGACATCCTTCTAGTAACGCACCTCTGCACCCTCTCCATAGGCTCCACATCGTTTCTGTAATGAGGTGAACAGAATTGCATGCAGTACTCCAAATGCAGCTTAACATATATATTGACAGTCTTATACAGCTGCATTGTGATTTATACTCAATGCCCCCAGCAGTGAAGGCAAGCATACCAACTGGCTTCTTTACCACCCTATCCACTTGTGCTTCCACCTTCAGTAAGCTATGAATTTAGACTCCAAGATCTCTTCTGCACATCAATGTTGTGAAGTGTCTTGTCATCAACTGTATACTCTCCCCTTCAACCTCCCAAAGTACAACACTTCACATTTGCATGGATAAATTCCATCTGCCATTTCCACGCTTATTTCTGCAGCTGATCCGTATTCTGCTGTTTTCTTCAAACAGCCCTCCTCACTGTCTACCACTCCTCCAACTTTGGTGTTATCAGCAAGCTTACTGATCAACCTATCTACATTTACATTCAAGTCATTTGTATCGATCATAAACAGCAGAGATCCCTGCTGAACTCCACTGGTCACAGACTTCCAGTCACAATATCTTCTTTCCTCCACAACCCTCTGACCTATGAATAAGCCAGTTCTGAATCAAAACAACCAAGACACCGTGAATCCCATCGATCTTAAAGATACTTGTAATGTATCTTGGAACATTTTTTATTAACTTCAAGGAGCTACAGAAATGCAGTAACTTAAACAGCGGTAATTAAGTAGATGGGACGTGCATGACAATTGATAACTTTTACTGTGGCATTTTATTTTTTTCAAATGCAGTTCCAGTGTGATGAGCAATATTCCCTCCTCAAGCAGTGAATAATTACTTCTTCCATGCAAGGAGTTCCAATGATTAATTGTTCAAAACATTTCTGAACCCGGTCACCCTGTTCCTGTTCGTGAATGGAAGAGGTTAAAAGAGAGTGAGAACATGGACAGACGAATGTCGGAGTTGCAAAATGCAGAGAAGGAAGACTTGCCTGGCAGGTCAGGCTGGGCATGACCTTTCAGAGAATTAAAAAAAAGAAAACAAACAAGCTGAGCCAATATCACAGATTGGATGACTGATAGAGAAAGCAAAGACTGGAGACTGACTCTCAAAGATGTCATGATCCACAGTTCCGATTTATTCCTCGATCGTAATACTTTTCCTTGTTGTTTTGTTAAATAGTAATTTGCAAGCAATTTAATTGTTTTTTTAACATATCATGATCATTCATAGGGCCCTACCTAAATTCCAGGAAAAACTTCAAACAGGATCATCTCTGTTTGATAAACTGATCGATAGGATAAACTCTGGCGTTTCGGACAGAGCAGCAAGATTGCAGATAAGTGATATTTACTTTTTATACACAGAAGTAATTTATAAAATTTGGGCACATTTAATTTTTGGAGAAAAAGCAGATTGAAGTCCAAACAATATTAGAATATTTTTTTCTAACGGTGGTGGTTATAGCTCTTGTTTGAGAACTATCTGCTCTCCTTCTGCTGAGAAGGAGGGATCAACTGTAATACCATATCCCACCTGTAAGGCAGGCTAACTCCACGAAACAGTAAATAAAAACAGAAAAAAATGGAAATACTCAGCTGTAAACAAAGTTATCTATTCAATGAATAGGAGCAGTTAGAGAATGAGAACATAGACAAAATAATGGAGGAGAATATCACAGATGGATGAGTGATAATCATAGACTGAAAGAGAACTGAAATTATTCAAGTCCCACAATAGTCCCACCTGGGATCACATGCATGTTCAAACTATCCAACAGCTGCCCAGGCACTGTTCTCTTCACATCCTCTGATCACCATTCACTGCCTTGTGACCTTTCTCTGCAACAAAATGACTCGCTTTATCTCAAACCTGCAATGGTCAACAGTTCCACTTTATTCTTTGCTGCATTTGGTGTTGCAATAGGTGACATTTCTCCCTTCTTTCAGGCGTCAAAGATTGTAACGTCCAAGAGTTTTTTAAAATTTCAATTGCACTCTTTATCTTTCTCTTCCCTCCACTCCCTTCACATTACTCAGAACGATTCTCTACCATTTTCTGATCCATCCTTCTCTGATCCTGAATGATCAGTCCTCAGCAGAGGCCTCGGCTTACCTCACCTATGTCCCCCTCTCAATGAATTCTGAACTCGACATGACATTGAACTCTTCTTCCATTGCCAGTCTCCATACTTATTTCTTTGACTAGAAGCCTTTCCCCCAAACCTTTCATGCCTGCATTACTCCCTATCCACCTCAGCCCTCCCCTTTGCTGCCGACACTAAGGTGATCTGTTCATTGAAACTGCCAGTGCAACATTGCTCATCTTGATTCTTCCACTTCTCTGTAGTATTCTGCCATGTGCCTTTGTCTAAGAACAACAACCCCAATAATCTCGCAAGGATTTATCTAAACTGACCTGCAATGGTCAACAGTTCCACTTTATTCTTTGCTGCATTTGGTGTCTGCAATAGGTGACATTTCACACCTTCTTTCAGGAGCTTCTTACTTATATTTGTAACATCAAGAGTTTTTTAAACCTTTTTCAATTGCACTCTTTACCATCTTTCTCCCCTTCCTCCACTCCTTCACATTACTCTGAAGAACCCTCTCTACTCTCTTTTCTGATCCAACCTCTCTCTGATCCTGAACCGATCAGTCCTCAGCAGAGGCCTACGGCTTACCTCACCTATGTCTCCCTCTCAATGAATTCTGAACAATGGCGACATGACATTGAACTCTTCTTCCATTGCCAGTCTCCATACTTATTTCTTTGACTAGAAGCCTTTCCCCCAAACCTTTCATGCCTGCATTACTCCCTATCCACCTCAGCCCTCCCCTTTGCTGCCGACACTAAGGTGATCTGTTCATTGAAACTGCCAGTGCAACATTGCTCATCTTGATTCTTCCACTCTGTTTCTCTGTAGTATTCTGACATGGCCTTCTCCACTAAGAACCAACCCCAATAATCATCAAACCTGTTGACAAGGATGATATCATTTTGGTCTGGTAAACTGACCTCCTTCTCGCAGAGGCCAGGCATCACCTCTCATACATGTTCACATGCCTTTTTGAAGATCTTGACGTGGCTGTCAAACATCAGGCCTTGCTCACACGACAGTTATGGTCTTCATTTACACAGGAGACCCTTCCTCCCTACCATCCAAGGACCCAAACACTCAGGTGAAGCAGCAATTCACCCAAATAGCACGTTGCATTTGGTGTCTCCTATAGCGGAGAAACCAGATACTGATTGGTTTGTGAAGCACCTGCATTCAGTCCACAAGGGCAACTCTGAACTGCCACTTTAATTCTCCATCCCACTCTTGACTTTGAGCTATCAGTTTCTGGCCTCCTGCACTGTCACAATGAGGCTAATATAAGCTTGAGGAACGGCACCTCACCTCTCATCTCAGTAGGTTGCAGCCTTCTGGACTATAATTGAATTCTACACTTTCACATAACCGATTTTAGTCACCCATTCGTAATACTGTCTCAGTTTGTTTTGGTTTTCAGAATAACCTGCCCTGCATATTCTTCTGCTTTCCATATTATAGCGATGTTACAAAACTGGCCGTGTGCACGACTTTGGCGCCTTTGAGGGGGGGGGGGGGGGGGGGGCGCGGGATTAAAATGCCATTTTCTCCTGCTTATCGGAGGCGGACTTTCTCGGGCTGCTAGCTGCTGAAGAACAATCGATCGGAATTCCGTTCCCGATTTTTTTAATTTATTTAATCGCGAGACAATTCAATACTTACATTAAAATAAAACGCGACTTCTAACACCCTCAATGCCTATAACGTGACGAATCGCATGATCGGGACAAAACAAAATGTAAGTCGTTTATTTGACATATAAACTTGTTTCTCGGGATGGCTTTAATCAAATTTTACGATGCGAAAATGTGATTTGGGCCCCATACGAACCGGCAGTGTTTTTCCTGCCGATATGGGTTTCAAATTCACCGCAAATGCAACGTTCCAATCGATCGCGTTCCAGAAAAACCCACTCGCAAGATTATTTAAATGCTCTTTTTTTTTGGACAATCATGTCATAAGAGCATCTAAATCGTCTATATTTTGTGTTATTGTTCACCCATAGTCAATATTTTTATACAAAATATCAGTTTTAGTCCCATGTATTGTGCAAAATAATAATTATTTAAATTATATTGCGTGGATGTTTCTAGATTAATTTATGGGAATTAAACATTAAATTCCTTCCATCTGGCATATAAATTCATGACAGTGAGATTTAAAAATCATGTTATATTGTGAATTTGCCTGTGAATGGGATTAGTTTGTTATTTGGATACTTAGGGTATTTAAAAAAAAAATATATATATATTTTGGTCTATTGACTTGGTCTATTGCTAGAAATTGTAATTTATTTACCTATCTGCTACGGATTTACAGCATATAATACAATAATATTAAAGTTCTGATCTTGAGAATATCACATTTTTGAATTTTCAAGGCAGTCTGGGTGTTTATTACTATTTCCGTCAAAATGGTCAATTTTGTAATTAACTACAATTAGGTAATTAACTAATTATATGCTTTAATTTCAGGTCATCCTAGTAAGATGTTTTATATTGGTTTCAGAATGCTTCAATCTATAATAACTGAAAATTTCATTCAGTTCTCTTGATTTTTAAGAAAGTTATGGGCTTTTGATTGTCCTCGATCACAGCTTTTGTGTTAAGACAATGGGAAAGCAATAGGGAACAAGATGCTAATTTCCGAGTATGTAAATGGCCATAACTTTTTAAATACTGAAGATATGAAAGTGAATTAGCTGTCAAATTAAACTTTTTATGCTTTATCTGATGGGATAAATTGCACTTGATTTTTAAAATCTCAAAATTTTGTAACATTGCTACATATTGCAGCTATTAGGCACTTCTGTCCGTGTTTTAACTCTAACTCCTCCCATTCACTCTGCCTAAACAATCTAATTTACATCTTATCGCCGAGGTCAGCCTGGTTTTACCCAGTCAGAAACATTAAGAAGCCTTCAACTCTGTGCAGCTTTGCACTTATTATCCTAACTTCTTAGATCTGTTGAAAAGTCAACTCTACAGTTTTGAGCTATTATCCTTCCTTCCTAGTTCTGATGTAGAGTCTTGAATCTGAAACATTAATGCTGTTTCTTTTCCCACAGATGCAGCTTGACTTGCTGAATGTTTCCAGCATTTCTTGCCTTATTTTGTATCTCCAACATCTGCAGTTACTTTGATTTTCATGAAACCTCACCAGGAAATCCACCATGTAACAAACCTCCCACCTGGGTCTGCCCACACCAGTACCTTTAGCCCTACCTGTTGCTGATTGTCCATCCCCAGAGAAAGTGTCTAGCACAGAAAAACACGTGAGTGAGCAGCTGGTGCTTGCCAATAATGATGTGCGGCAAAAACTGAGGCAGAGACTACAATCATAATCACAGTTTAGATAAAGCCTTAAGGACACACATTCACATTCAAAATTCAGTAGGTTGGAAACAGAGCAGGTGCAAATAGTATTATTATGGACCTCAGAGCCATTGAAATAGTTTTAAAGAATACTTGTAGATGTTGTGTAAGTAAGGCAACCGATTTAGGATTAGCAAGATCTTCCAATTGCTAATTTCATAACCACCAGATAATTACTTTAAAGTTGTTCAGTGGATAAATATTAACCAGGAAACTGAAAATGTTTTACTACTTGAAATGAGATCTTTTTGCCCACCCGAGGGTCAGCACATTCTCAGGTTAATATCTCACCTAAAGAGGGCACCTCAGCAACGTCAGACAAAAATAGGATTAGCATTTCAAGTCAATGCTTTCTGGTCTATTGTGCATTCCATTTCACATTATTTCAGATTTCCAGCATCCAAAATATTCTGCTTTTGTATCACGAAACTACATTTCTTAAATTATTCACGGGAATTACAGTGTAACGCATTACAATTATTTTTTGAAAAATATTTAACATTTTGTTCAACACTCCACACTCAAAGAACCACATGCACTTTATGTCACTGATTGTTCTTGAAAATTGCTGTAGGAATCAAAGCTGGTAACAGCTGCTTTATTGGAATCAGTCTGTTCCGTAGTGCAAGAACATCGTGGAATGGAAACAAACAAGTTGTCTTCCACCCAGCAGGGGCACTGTAACCAAAATGTTAGTTGCTCCCATCAGTCTCTCAAATATAATTTCCATTGGATTTTAGTGTATTTTGAGTTTGATTCCTTTAATGAATTGTGTTGGAACTTTTTGGTTTGAAAAATGGTGGTTAAGGGAGCAGAAAGTTTTGTATTTATGTTCTGTAACCCATGTGAATTCAGTGTTCATGAAAGGTTAAAACAAATGACTGGTAGTTGTGAAGTGACTGGAGTCCACAATTTGTCTCCATATCCTCTGAAAGCCATCAAGACTAAAGACAGTTCTTCATTTCAGCTTTAAACGTTCTGATGGTAGAATTGTTGAAATTCCAGGCCTTGTAGACAAGGGCCAGGGCCAAAGCCAATGACCACGTCCTCACTGGAGACAGGAAGAAGGCAACAATCCCATAGGTTTTCTGCAGGAAGTAGCAGGAGTAGGCTTGCCATGCAAGAAACCCCACCAGACTGATGTGCATGAGACCGGAACGGACCCATCCGGTGTATTTTAGGTGGGACCGGAAGTAAGCCCCTCGGCAACGTAGAAGCAGGCACCAGCACAGGTAGCAAATCAGCGGAATGTTAAAAAATGTCAGCTGGTGAAAAAAAATTACACATTGCATTAAAAGAGAGAGGCCTGCTGAGATTACAGTGGTAGAAATGGACTGGTATTTTCTGGATGCATTCCCCATTTCTTGTCTCCTACTTCTACAACTTCTCAGGACCCACCTTTAGTTATTCCAGTTTAACATTAAGGCTGTTCTCTGCAACTGCACTTTTTTTTTAATCACAGATGGGAGGCTATCTGTTCCCATTAGTTTCTAGACATTTCTGGTGAAATGTGAGAAAGTTGGTGGCGAACTTGAGTGCACTGGTTTTTAACATGTACCTAGATATACAGACCAGACCAAGTCATTGGCTGGTCTCCTTCCTTCAAGAGCATCCATGAACAATCAGGATTCTCACAGTAATCCAACAGTTTCATGTTATTTTCTTTCATTCAATGGATGTGCAGACAAAGTTAATACCTCATTTTGACCTACTGATTTCTGTCTACTATTTCCTGATATTTTAAACCAAATCAAATTTCTCCAACAGTAACAGTGAATATTAGTGTCCTCTGGATTATGAGTCTTTTAAATATCCATTCCAAAATGGAAAGAGGCCCTTTGGCCCACTGAATTCACACTGACCATCGATCACCCATTCACCACAGTTCTGTTATCCCATTTTCTCATCCATTTCCTACGCTCCAAGGGCAATTTAAAGAGGCCAATCAACTGCACATCCTTGGGATATGGGAGGAAACCAGAGCACCCAGAGGAAATCCATGCAATCACAGGGAGAACATGCAAACTCCACACAGACAGCACCCGAGGTCAGGATCAACCCCGGGTCTCTGGCACTTTCAGGCAGCAGCTCTACCAGCTGCTCCACAGTACCGCCCATATTTCTTTTGGAACTAAGCAAACTGAAGAAAAATTTTGAGGTGATAAACTTCCAAGTGGGTGAAGGGGAAGGGTAATTTTCCTTTGGTAGAGGTGTTGTTAACTGCATTAGTTACTCGCTAAATGGATTTGAGAAAGAAATTACTCCCTGAAGTGTGGGTTTTAAACTCATCACTGCAGAGATGACAGTGACAGTTACAGGCGGCACAGTGGCGCAGTGATAGAGCAGCTGCCTCACAGCACCAGAGACTCGGGTTCAATCCTGACTATGGGAGATGACTGTGCAGAGTTTGTACATTCTCCGTATGATCACATGGCTTTCCTCCGGGTGCTCCAGTTTCCTCCCACTTTCTATCGACGTATGGTTTGTAGGTTAATTGTCTTCTGTAAATTTCCCTTAATGTGTAGGATAGAACTAGTGTACGGGTTGCTCGTTGGTCAGCACAGACTCAGTGGGCCAAAGGGCCTGTTTCCATGCTGTATCTCTAAAACTCATTACCTGGATGAACAGTTTAGATTAGTTTAGAGATATAGCATGGAAACAAGCTCTTCGACCCACTAAGTCTACGCTAACCAGAAATCACCCGGACATTAGTTCTACACACGAGGGACAATTTACACAAGCCAATTAACCTATAAACTTGTAGGTCTTTGGAATGTGGGAGGAAACTGTAGCAAAACCCACCCTATCACATGGAGAATGTATAAGCTCTGTACTGACTACACCCATTGTCATGATTAAACCCAGGTCTCTGGTGCTGCACCACTGTGCTGCCCAGATCTCTGGCACTGTAAGGCAGCAAGTCTACTGCTACACCACCATGAGGCCTGCAACCTCCAAAGTGACAAACCAAGAATTGGGAGTACTCTGCATATCTCCATCTGAGATCAGCATTAGTTCGTTTTACCCACTACATGTTTTCTTGCTACCAATCCTGAGCAACTGTAAACAATTTATTTATTTACTCTTATCAAAACCCTGCTCAGAATGTTGTTAGGCACAATATTAATCTCAGCATCTAATTACATTGATTAGTATTATCTACAATGTTCAAGAAATTGTCAGTTTACCTGAAGGATTCCACAGAAAAAAGTCAGGCTCCCCTCCAAGAAGTGACCATCAACAATGATACCAAAGACAAAGCAAGCTCCAAAATGGTCATCAATAATCTCACCAATAAACCAGGGCCCTGTAACATTGCAAAAGTGGTGCCGAAAATTTTACAACTATGTTAAAACATGGAAGAAAGGGAAAGGAATTAAACTATTTGTTTCCTTCTAAAGCACATTATCACCTTAGTAAACAATACATTTACAAGAAATATTACAGGCAAAGACTTAAGTTATTGAACTCCTTGATACTAAGTTCATGGTTGATCCAGGACTTCCATGAATCTAGCTTTTGCCTCCGTCACAATCTCTAGTTAAAGTTTCAGATTTAAATTTAACAGTTGACCCAGCATCATTTGTAAGTAAATGTAGTATACTTATGTGGCAGTGTTCGGTCGGGCTGTAATTTTCCAAACTTGGCCTAGATCCTAGATTCCCCGAACAAAATCTTCGCCCCTGCAAATTCTCACTTGCCTCCCATTTAAAATCTCTGGCGTTGGGACCATCCGGATATAGATATTAAAATGAACAAATGATGGACCACCAATGATGGCTCATGTACAACCAGTTACTTTCATTGTTCTCTTTAAATTAACATATTATACTGTTATATTGCTTCAATTTAATATATTAGAAATAAAATTTCATGACTAGCTTTTAATACATTTAAATTATTTGCAATCTACATTTTTTAAAGACCTGAAATGGATGTTCATAAACATTTTGAAATCTTTCTTTCAGGGATGATGAATGAATTTACAGAGACTTAATCTCCATTAGTTGAGTTTTAATCACAGTATTAAATATTTTACCAAACGGAAAATATCACTTTAAGTTTTTAATCCTATAATTTAAAATGCTTGTGTTCAAACTCTCTAATCACCTCAAGTTCTTCAGGTCTGAATTCCTCCAAAGATTGGTCAGATTTGCTTTGCCCTGCCCATGTTGCTCAATTAGAGTGGATTATTTAATTTAGAAATTTGTCCTTATGATAAAACTCCAGGATTACATCAAACTACAGTAGGGAACTCTGAATACATGCGAAGAAGAGCTGAGAATCAAATAAAACAATAGGAAGAACTAAAAAATGAGGTAGAACAAGAACAAATAATGCTAATCAAATGCAACATTAATAGAAGTCATTACGGCACTTAACTGTTTGTATAGAAAAGCTTGTTAAAATACTCACCCACTGCTACATAACACGTGAATAGTAAGACGGGATAATAGAGTATATTGGTCTTTGAGAACACATGAAATGAAAAATTCACCAGAGCAAAGAAACCAGGGGTATCTGAAAACAAAAGGAGATTGAAAATATTTTACAGCAAATTAAAGCAATTTTGTATATTTAGAAGAGAACCTCAAGGAAACGGCACAGAGATCATTCAACATTGGTGAAAGCCGTCTCATTAGTTGCACTTTTCAATAGCCTTGGACAATTTTCAGATATTTGTCCAAAACTGCTGAAAGTTTTTTTTGGTGTTTTTTTTAAATTGGCTGGCATCTTCCTTTTAGGTGATGTATTCAAAAATTCAGAACAGCTCACTGCAGTAAAATGTACACTCCTCTATCTCTCATGGGACTTGGATGATATTGGCAAGGCAAAAATTTATCATGCAAGCTGCTTCATGCACCGTTGCAGTGCTTGTGGTGTAGATTCTCCAGTAATATTGTCAGGAAGCGCAATCTGTGACTTTGACCCTACACTGATGGTGTATAACTTGGATGAGAATTTCAGATCTGCTGTTCCCATGCACCCGCTGTCCTCATTCTACGAAGTGGGCGGAAATGTAATTGTGAATGGCTACAATGTCTTTCGTAGATAATGTGGCAGTGGCAAGAGGATGAATGTGCAGGATAGTGGATGGCGTGGAATGATAATCATTTTTAAAGATGCTTTAAAATAGAAATAGAAGGCCATTGAGACACCTTGTTCTGTTATGCTATTAAATAGGGTCATGTCTGATCTTCTACTACAGCCCCTTGTCCCCGCACCTATTCTTGATTCACATAATTCTTTTTAAATTATTGAGTGGAAATATGCTCAGTGATCTGGTCTGCACAGCCCTCTTGAAATTTCAATAGTTCAGAGCATTTTGGTGAAAAAGTTTATTTTTCATCTCTTATCCAAAGTGACCGACCCCTTATTTTTCTAAAGTGACACCTAGCTAGATTTGCCCAGAAAGGAAATGCCCTTCCCCCTAACTCTCAGTCTGAAGAAGGGTCTCGACCCAAAGCGTCTCTTTGTAAGCTTGAACAATCTGTATTAGTGAAATGTTCAATGATGGAGAATTATGTGCAATCAGAGGAAAAGGAGCCATTTGATCTTAACCATCACCATTGCAGATGTGGTTATGTGGACGTCGAGCAATGATGAATGGTGATGAGGAGCCAGAAATCTGATTTTCTCTTTTCCTCTGGGTAAGCTTCAGAACTCAGGAATCAACCTAGTAATTGTCAGTGCAACCTCACAAAGGTCTCACCAAGTTGCTATATCATCGCAATAGGACTTCCATTATCACAAGAAATGGAGAGATGGGAATAAATTAACACCTTCTGTTTTCTTAACCTGCAGATTTATTTTTTGGCACTCATGGACAAGGATTTAGCTTTCACATTGATCCACAAAACCCCTCATCTAATCGCTAGGCCGGAATACAGATTTATGTCCTGGTGAAGAGCAGGTGATTTTAATTCTTTGCGTTGGTTAAAATACAGATAACCTAATTTTATAATGTCATTCATTATCTTAATGATCTATCTATCCAGCAGTGTAACCCACTCAAAACCTATTTGCCAAAGGGAGCGTCCGGGAGGTGTCTTCCAACAGTGCACTGTTTTTCTTGCCATCGTTTTCTCTCTCAAATCAGCTGAGATATAAAAACATAGAAAATAGGTGCAGGAGTAGGCCATTCGGCCCTTCGAGCCTGCACCGCCATTCAATATGATCATGGCTGATCATCCAACTCAGTATCCTGTACCTGCCTTCTCTCCATACCCCCTGATCCCTTTAGCCACAAGGGGCCACATCTAACTCCCTCTTAAATATAGCCAACGAACTGGCCTCAACTACCTTCTGTGGCAGAGAATTCCAGAGATTCACCACTCTCTGTGTGAAAAATGTTTTCCTCATCTCGGTCCTAAAAGATTTCCCCCTTATCCTTAAACTGTGACCCCTTGTTCTGGACTTCCCCAACATCGGAAACAATATTCCTGCATCTAGCCTGTCCAAACCCTTAAGAATTTTGTAAGTTTCTATAAGATTCCCCCCTCAATCTTCTAAATTCTAGCGAGTACAAACTGAGTCTATCCAGTCTTTCTTCATATGAAAGTCCTGACATCCCAGGAATCAGTCTGGTGAACCTTCTCTGTACTCCCTCTATGGCAAGAATGTCTTTCCTCAGATTAGGAGACCAAAACTGTATGCAATACTCCAGGTGTGGTCTCACCAAGACCCTGTACAACTGCAGTAGAACCTCCCTGCTCCTATACTCAATTCAATTCAATTCAATTCAACTTTAATATCATTGCACAAATACAAGTATGGGTACAACGAAATGCAGTTTAGCGTCAGACCGTAGTAATAGTGCAATATAGAAATAAAAATACAGAATAAACAAACAATGTGGACGGAGAGACAGGAGAAATCTATCGGCGGGACTCCCGAGTTCAGCAATGTGATAGTGTTGTTGTAGAAGCTGTTCCTCATCCTACTGGTACGAGACCTGAGGCTCCTGTACCACCTCCCTGATGGGAGGAGGGCAAACAGTCCATGGTTGGGGTGGGAGGGGTCTTTGATGATCTCTCCGGCCCGTCTCAGACACCGTTTTCGGTGAAGGGCATCCATGGCAGGGAGCGGGGCACTGATGATGTACTGAGCGGTTTTCACCACCCGTTGTAGTGCCTTCCTGTCCGCTACGGTGCAACTGCTGTACCATACCATGAAGCGGGTGGTCAGGATGCTTTCGATGGTACAGCGGTAAAAGTTGGTCAGGATCTGGGGGGACAGGTGAGCTTTCTTGAGCCTCCTCAGGAAGTAAAGGCGCTGCTGCGCCTTTTTGATCAGCTTGGATGTGATGAGGGACCAGGACAGATCCTCAAATCCTTTTGCTATGAATGTTAACATACCATTTGCCTTCTTCACTGCCTGCTGCACCTGCATGCCTACTTTTAATGACTGGTGTACCATGACACCCAGGTCTCGTTGCATCTCCCCATTTCCTAATCGGCCACCATTCAGATAATAGTCTGCTTTCCTGTTTTTGCCACCAAGTGGATAACCTCACATTTATCCACATTATACTGCATCTGCCATGCATTTGTCCATTCACCCAGCCTATCCAAGTCACCTTGCAGCCTCCTAGCATCCTCCTAACAGCTAACATTGCCCCCATTGCTTCGTGTCATCCACAAACTTGGAGATGTTACATTCAATTCCCTCGTCCAAATCATTAATATATATCGTAAATAGCTGGGGTCCCAGCACTGAGCCTTGCGGTACCCCACTAGTCACTGCCTGCCATTGTGAAAAGGATCTGTTTACTCCTACTCTTTGCTTCCTGTCTGCCAGCCAGTTCTCTATCCACATCAATACTGAACCCCCAATACCGTGTGCTTTAAGTTTGTATACTAATCTCTTATGTGGGACCTTGTCGAAAGCCTTCTGAAAGTCCAGATATAACACATCCACTGGTTCTCCCTTATCCACTCTACTAGTTACATCCTCGAAAAATTCTATACGATTCGTCAGACAGGATTTACCTTTCATAAATCCATGCTGACTTTGTCCAATGATTTCACCACTTTCCAAATGTGCTGCTATCGCATCTTTAATAACTGATTCTAGCAGTTTCCCCACTACCGATGTTAGACTAACTGGTCTGTAATTCCCCGTTTTCTCTCTCCTTCCCTTTTTAAAAAGTGGGGTTACATTAGCTACCCTCCAATCCTCAGGAACTACTCCAGAATCTAAAGAGTTTTGAAAGATTATTACTAATGCATCCACTATTTCTGGAGTTACTTCCTTAAATACTCTGGGATGCAGCCTATCTGGCCCTGGGGATTTATCGGCCTTTAATCAATTCAATTTACCTAACACCACTTCCCGGCTAACCTGGATTTCACTCAGTTCCTCCATCTCATTTGACCCCCGGTCCCCTGCTATTTCCGGCAGATTATTTATGTCTTCCTTAGTGAAGACAGAACCAAAGTAGTTATTATGTTATATTGAACATAACCTATATTTTCAACAGAATTTAAACAGAATCAAACTGTAAAACACACAAAGTTACCTTTAAACCGTGGCTTTGCCAAGTAGCGGAAGGCGATGATTACAAAGAGATTAATCAGAAGGACCAAAATAAAGATAACTTTCAGCTGCAAAATATAAGGTTGCATCATTAAGGTCTGTTATAAATCTACTGACTCCCAGAACTATCTATACTTCACTTCTTCCCGCCCTGCCTCCTGCAGACTATTTTCTAGTCCCAATTCCTCTGTCTATGCCGCATCTGCACCCAAGATGAGGTGTTCCATATTAAGGACATCTGAGTACCCCACAGCACTGTTCTAGCTCCCCCTTCCCACAGTTGCAACAGGGGCAGAGTCCCCCTGATCTTCATCTTTCACCTCATCAGCTGTCGCATTCAGCACATAATCCTCCGACATTTTCGCCACCTCCGAGATCCCACCAATAGTCACATCTTCCCATCTCCACCCCTTTCCGCAAAGACCATTCCTTCTGCAACTCCCTGGTTAATTCATCCCTTCCCACCCAAACCACCCCTTCCCAGGTACCTTCCCCTGCAAAAGCAGGAGATGCAACACCTGTCCTTATACCTCCATCCAGGGACTCCAACGGTCCTTTCAGGTGAGATAGAGGTTCACTTGCACCTCCTCCAACATCATCTACTGTTCCAGGTGTGGATTCCTACACATCGGCGAGACCAAACTCAGATTGGGTGATTGTTTCACTGAACACCTTCGCTCAGTACCCCTTGGCCTACACAATCTCCCGGTTGCCAAACACTAACTCCCTTTCCCATTCCCATACTGACCTTTCTGTCCTGCGCCTCCACTGCAAGGCCAAACGCAAATTGTTAGAATAGCATCTCATATTTCGCTCGGGCAGCTTGCAACCCAGTGGTATGAATATTGATTTCTCTAACTTCAAATAACCCTTGCATTCCCTCTCTCCCTCCCCATCCTAGTCATCATACTAGTTTCACTGTCGCCTGCTGAGTTTCACTGTTTGTATTACTTGTTATCACGTTCTCCACAGCCAACAATGGACCACCTTTCCTTGATCATCGTTGCTGGCTTTGATCTGTCTTTATACAGGGGCCTGTGTTTGAGCACAAGAAGCTCACTAATGCAAGGTATGTATGCTGTTAGTTTCATCTGTAAAAATGAGCAAGCTATGAGGGCTGATTCCATGGCTAAGAAGCTGCTAAGTAACAATGCTACAGATTTTTGGAAGGAAGTGAGAGCTCTTAGCAGTTGCAAAACATCTACCATGTACTGTAGATGGAATCTCCGGAACAGCTAATATCGCGGAGTTATGGCGACAACATTATAGCACTTTATTCAACTGTGTCCAAGATGACTTGTATAGGGTGGACAATATTGAGAGTAATGACTCGATGGTGAGTCGATTATGTCACATGAGGTGTATCATGCCATGAACAAGCTGTCCAACAACAAAGCAAGTGGCTTGGATCATATCTCTGCTGAACATCTTAAGTATGCGAGTATGAGGATAGCTCCTCCCCTAGCTATTTGTTTTACTGGCTTTATGATTCATGGCTTGTTACCAGACTCAATGTTGTCTGTCCTGTTAGTGCCGGTCATTAAGGACAAAGCTGGTAAAGTAGGCAGCCTAAATAATTACAGGCCCATAGCTTTAGGCAGCATATTGTCAAAATTCTTAGAAAGAGTTCTGCTGGATAGAATAAATGAGTTTGTTAACTCCACAGATAACCAGTTTGGCTTTAAAGCTAAACATGGCACTGACTTATGCATATATGCCCTAAAGGAGATTGTAAACAAATATAGAGGCAAAAACTCTTCAATCCTTATGTGCTTTATTGATGCTTCCAAAGCCTTTGACCGTGTTAATCACAGAAAGCTGTTTGTAAAATGAGTCAAAGAGGGGTGCCTGAATACATTGTTAGAATTCTGGCCTCCTGGTATGCCCACCAGACTATGCAAATAAAATGGGGCAATAGGGTCTCAGCCCCGTTTGGGGTTAGCAATGGTGTTAGACAAGGGGGAATTTTGTCCCCAGTCCTTTTTAATCTATATATTGATGATCTGTCTAAACAATTGAAAGCCTGTAACACTGGGTGCGTGATTGGTAATATTTTAGTGAACCATATTATGTATGCAGATGATCTTGTGGTCTTTAGTCCATCTAGCGCTGGTCTCCAGCAGTTCCTTACTATATGTTCCGTGTATGGTGTGGAACATGACATTAAATATAATGCTTGTAAGAGTGCTGTTATGGTCTGTAGAACCAAAGAGGATAAATGCCTAAAATACCCTGTTTTTAAATTGTCTGACAACAATCTTAGTGTCTGTAATAAGATAAAATATCTAGGGCTTATTATTACAGAACAAATGACAGATGATGAGGATATTTATAGGCAATAACGCATGCTGTATGTACAGGCAAATATCCTCTTGCGTAAATTTGGTGCGTGTGCAGATGTGGTGAAGATGTCGCTATTTGGAGCATACTGCACTCCCCTCTACACTGCGTACCTGTGGTCGAACTATTTAAAGACAAGTATGCAGAGACTAAAGGTGGCATATAACGATGCCATGAGAACACTGCTAAGGCAACCTAGATGGTGTAGTGCCAGTAATATGTTTGTGGCTGCAGGAGTCAGTACTTTAGAAGCTATCCTAAGACACCACATGTATAAATTCATTTGCAGGATAAATGACTCTAAAAATGTGCTTATTGTGGCCTTGACAAACATAAGGGTTAGCACTACACGCTACGAATCCCAGTTGTGGAGACACTGGTATCGTTGTCTCGTTGTAGGACATTGATCATCTTTTAATCTGGATTTTTAACTCAACTATTGTGGGTTTTTGTTAAATATAAATTATGATGTTTTTATGTGATATACCATGATTTTATATATATATTTATGATATTTGATATGCAATGCATTTTTAATGTAATGTTGCCCCTTGTCTGGACCTTGAGTCCGTAATAAAGTTTATTATTATTATTATTATTATTATTATACATATTTTTCATTAATTTGTTCTATGTACTTTTTCATATCTCTCGGGTCCCTTTCCCCATTTCTCAGTCTGAAGAAGGGTCTCGACATGAAACGTCACCTATTCTTTTTCTCCAGAGATGCTGCCTGACCCGCTGAGTTACTCCAGCTTTCTATGTCTATCATTAAGACGTATCCAGTTCACAACATATCAAGCTTCAATACTGTTAGCTTATCTCTAGTTTCTATAGGAACAATCCTGGGCCACTAGATCTCATCGGACATGGCCCTGGGTCCCACTTTGTGCATCGGTGCAGCTCTGCATATCCTTGGTGTTGGTACCATGCTTGCATAAGAAGGAGTGGGAAAGGGGGGCAATTAGACAGCTAGTAGCAAAACTACAACCAGTAACTTTTTACACCGTGAACTGTCAGTGGCCTGCTCCACCAAGTCCTACTACCTCGGAGGATCAGCAACATTTGAAATAGTTAAAACATTTAAATAATTTTAATATGCTGCAAGGAATGGTCAAGGCCAACTTATCAATCTGCCATATGCAAAGCCTTGTGTCCCTGGAGAAGGGACACAGGGTTTCTTCTGTTTGATGTGACACCATTGTGGTTTGTACTTGCCTGAAGTGCAAACTCCAATTAAATTTCATTTATTTTCATTCATGTCCTTAAGAAAACGTACAATGAATCACGGAACACACTAAAAATCCATTGGACTGAATGTGGAAAATAAAACTCTCAAAAACAGAGAAAAATGTAGAGAAAACCTCCCTCAAAAGTAAACAACATCGAATCAGAGAGCAGAGAGTGACAGTGAATAACACAGCGATGATCAGATTAAAGGCAGATCCAAGCACATAGTGAGGGCAAATCACAGAAAAGACAGCCAGAGAGAATGACAGTGATTCACAGTAAACTGCAGAGTGACAGTGAATTACTTTTTCTTCGTGAAATCTGACTAATCCGTTCTCTTTTTAGCAACATTTTCACCTCACTTAATTTAATATTCTCAATCAGTTGTACCCTATTGGTTCTCTTTTCTAGCTACATTTTCTTTGCTGAAGGGAATATATTTGTGAAGGACTTATTTATTATTGAATTATTTTATTGATTATTGAATACCTGCCATCCTATTCAATTTCTCTATCTTTCTCAGCCAACTCAATTCTAATTGGCTGGGTTTAAGACTCACATTCAAGAGGAAGAGGTACTGAAACATGTTACAGGCAGTTCATACATTCTAATTTCTACTATTTCCTCCACTTCTCTGGTACCATTCTGGTACACAAAACTGAAAACCAAACTCTGCACAATCCAACCAAAGTCCTTCTTGAACCTTTGCTGTCTTTCTAAAGCCAATGGTTGTACTTACTGTGATGTGATGAGGAGCCTGGATGATGAATGAAGCCATCACGCCGAAAGGGAGCAGTTTGATGTCTTCCATTGTAAACTTATGGCCTGCAATTGTGGTTCTTCCAGCTTTGTCCTGAGATCAAAAAAATGTGATTCACTGTGAGGAATAACAAGTGTGAGCAGTTTACTTATATTTAAGGTAAACTAGCTGTGGTCCAAGCCTTAATGTTGATAAAGGGATCCATGTCCTACTTAAGTGTATCCCAGATTGAGGAGCAGAAATTGGGTATTCCTTGGGTTTGAGAATAGGTGATTTCTCACGCCGCTGCTGCTACCTAATCAATCATCGCGATTTGCCAATATGCCTGTTACAGAGAGATGTGCCCAACCAGATCAGCAAACCTATGGAGATTCTAGATTGAGTGAGCATTTATAGGTGGAAATAGGGCAAGAAGCTGTTGAATTTTCATTAAGTCAATGTGAAAGGGCAAATGCACGAGAGATTTTGGACAATGCCAAATTACAATTAAAGACAGAGGGAATCAAGTTAACAAATCCTTTGCCCTTAGAAAGCTTACAATAACAACACCACCGTTTTTTTTAAACCAATGCTGTAACATTTCCTTTGACCATTTTATCTCTCTACTTTTTACCGAGAGCATTGATTCCCACTAACTTACTGCCCTCAAACACTGTCTGTTGTTGCCTTTCTTTACATGCAGTCTAAAATAATAAGTCTCAAAGACTTTAGAGTCAAGCAAAATGTGTTTGTTCATTTAATTGATGAGCCTTCACTTTCTCACATTGCAATGAAGGATTGAAGTTTGGGTTGATTTCCCTGCTGTGGCTGACACTGCTAACAGAACGGAGTATCAAATAAATTACTTTCTGCTCTCTGGCTAATGTGCATGGCTTCATTACGTTGCATTAAATGTTACCCAGTTCATCAGTGATAGGAGCCGAATTAGGCCATTCGGTCCATCAAGCACCCGCCATTCAATTATGGCTGATCTATCTTCCCCTCTTAACCCCTGAACCCCATTCTCCAGCCTTCTCCCCACCATCCCTGACACCCCTAACCAGGAGCACTTTCAACTTTTTTTTTTAAAAGGGTTAATTATCCAATTCCCCACATTAATTGTTATTACCCACTGCTGGGCATGCTGGAGCTCCCAGTTGCTAACCATTTTAACTTCCCCATCTGACCTTTTTGTCCTGGGCCTCCTTCATTGCCAGAATGAGGCCACACACAAACCAGAGGAACAGCATCTCTTATTCAGCTTGAGTGCCTACATCCCAGCAGTATGAATACAGAATCCTCTATTTACTATGTTATGAAATAATAATTAACCGTCTCCATAAGCATTGCCTGACCCAAGAGTTTATACAGTTTTTTGATCTATTTATTTTAGATGTCTATCTGCTGAATATTGCTTTGGTATTAAAGAAAACTAACCCGTGCATGGACTTCAATGTAGTGTACTCCTGCACCATAATCCATCGGCCGCCAAAGAAGCGTATGGAGTGGACCTTTGATTTGGACTGCACTGCCCAGTATGATACCATCAATTTTGACTTGTACCGAGGTAACTTTTGCCGTGGAGAAAGCTAGGACCCTGATGATGAAATGTAAGCCAAGTTACCAGCAATAATCAGTCCACAAAGCTGTATTAATTCCCACATGTTGTTATTTTTATTTCTGCCACCAGATCTCCAAATAATCCAAATATTAGATAGAACATTAATTTACGTTAATGCAAAAAGTACAATGGATAAGGTAGATGAGCTCAAAGCCCGGATTAGTGCATTGAACTAAAAAACATGAATAAGAAAAGAACATGACGAACAATTCAACTTTCCAGGGTGTAGATGTTTCAGATATAAACATGACAGAAAGGAATGTAAAAGAGTTTAGGGAGTTGAGTGATCAGTGAAATTGTTACAGCTGCACTGAGGACATCTTGGAGAGTTTATCCAACGAGGCCATATGGGTGGAACTCAGAATAAGAAAGGTGCAGTTACTATGACATGTATACTATAGGCATGTGGTATCAAGAAAACGATATAGAGGCAGATCGTGGAATGATAGAAAATGAGAGTGGGTGCTATTATAGTGGGTGCTATTAATTTCCCTAATACTGACTGAAACACCTTAGTGCCAGGGACTTAGATAGGGCAAAATTTATTCAGTGCATCCAGGAAGGTTACTTGATATAGTATAGTCCAGCTAGGAATGGGGCCATACTAGACCTCGTACTGGGAGCGAGCCTGGCATTTTCGGATTGAGTTTTGTTTAGAGATACAGTGCGGAAACATCGGCCCACCGAATCCGCACCGGCCAGCGATCCCTGCACATTAACGCTATCCTACACACACTAGCGACAATTTTTACACTTATAACAAGCCAATTAACCTACAAGGCTGTACGTCTTTGGAGTGTGGGAGCAAACCGAAGATCTCTGAGAAAACCCACGCGGTCACGGGGAGAACGTAACCAAACTCTGTACAGACAGCTCCCGTAGTCGGGATCAAACCCAGGACTCCGGCGCTGCAAGCACTGTAAGGCAGCAACTCTACCGCTGTACCACCGTGACCATAATTCCACAGGTTGTAAAATAGCTATGGAGAAGGGTAGACAGGTCCTTTGATGAAATTGGTACATTGTGGGCAGGTTAACTGCAACAATGTTCAGCAGGAACTGGAGGAGGTAGATTTAAGGACCTGTCCCACTGTACGAGCTAATTCAAGAGTTCTCCCGAGTTTCCCCCGATTCGAATTCGGAGAATTACGGTAATAGCCGCTCGTAGGTACTCGGGACTCTCGTGGACATTTTTCAACATGTTGAAAAATCTTCACGAGTCTTCCCGAGCTTACCGCGTTTCCTGAGTACCCGCCGTTAGCGTTACGAGCTGCTAAGAGACGCCCCGAGCTCCGACGTATCTGCTACGTACATTCCACGTGCTTACCATGAGTTTGATTTTTTATAAACTCAGGAGAGCTCTTGAATTACCTCGTACAATGGGACAGGCCCTTCAGAGTGGCTGTTTGAGGGCAAATCTACATCTAACATGTCCTGCTCTTGTAAAGCTAGTTGAGTTCATGACCAGAGGATGAAAGATAAGGATGGCAAAGTTCAGGAACTTTGGTTGATAAAAGATATTTTAGTCAAAAAGTAAAACGAAGCACATGTAAGATTTAGGTAATTGAAATCGGACAAGGCCCTTGAAGAAGTAGAAAAGAACTTTAATAAGAAATTAGGCTGAAGAGAGCCATGAATTGAGTTTGGCAAGCAAGGATATGGCATTTCATATGCAAGAGGGAAAAGGTAGATGTAGAAGGTTACACAAAAAAGCTGGAGAAACTCAGCGGGTGCAGCAGCATCTATGGAGCGAAGGAAATAGGCAACGTTTCGGGCCGAAACCCTTCTTCAGGTAGATTTAGAAGTTTTGAAACTCAAGGAGAAGTGAGAGAATGTTATGCATGTAACCAGAGGGAGTAGGTGATGTGCTTAATGAGCACTTTGCAATAGTATTCACCAAGGTGTCATGAATATTCGTGAGATCGTGGGGAGATTTGTTGTAATTCTTAGGCATATCGATATTAAAGAGGTGTTGTTAGGCGTCTTAGAAACATAGAAATTAGGTCTTGAAAAACAATAAGGTGGATCCCAGGACCTGATGATGTTCTTCCTTTAATTATGAGGGAAATCGGGCACAAATTATGATTGGCATAGTGCCGCAGCTGATAGAGCTGCTGCATCACAGTGTCAAAGATGCTGACCTCAGGTGCTATATGTGTGAAGTTTGCATGTTCTCCCTGTGATCGTGTGGGTTTCCTCCGGGGCTCAGGTTTCTTCCTAAGTCCCAAAGACATGTGGGTCTGTAAGTTAATTGCCCTCTGTAGATCGCCTTTGTGTGTAGGGGGTGGATGAGAAAATCGAATAACATAGAACTAATGTGAACGGGTGATTGATGTGCTGTGTGGACTCAAAGGGCCTGTTTTCATGCAATATTTCTGAAGTCTATATCAGAAAATATCGGCCATTGAGCTGTACATCAATGGTGGGGAAATTATTTAAGATTTTTAAGGACAGGACTTAATCACATTTAGAAAATATTATTAGAGATTGTAAGTGTGGCTTCTGTGGAGAAGGTCCTGTCTCCCAAATTTGATAGAAATTTTTTGACAAAGTGTCTACATGGACTTTAGTAAAGCATTTCACAAGATCTGGAGTATTGTGCGAAGTTTTGGTCTCCTAATTTGAGGAAGGACATCCTGCTATTGAGGCAGTGCAGCGTAGGTTCAGAAGGATAATCCCCGGGATGACGGGACTGTCATATGAGGAAAGATTGGAAAGACTAGGCTTGTATTCACTGGAGTTTAGAAGGATGAGGGGGATCTTATAGAAACATATAAAATTATAAAAGGACTGGACAAGCTAGATGCAGGAAAAATGTTCCCAATGTTGGGCGAGTTCAGAACCGGGGGCCACAGTCTTAGAATAAAGGGGAGGCCATTTAAGACTGAGAAGAGAAGAAACTTTTTCACGCAGTTGTGAATTTGTGGAATTCCCTGCCACAGAGGGCAGTGGAGGCCAAATCACTGGATGGATTTAAGAGAGAGTCATGCCCCTGTCCCACTTAGGAAACCTGAACGGAAACCTCTGCAGACTTTGCGCCCCACCCAAGGTTTCCGTGCGGTTCCCGGAGGTAGCAGGTGGTTGCCGGAGGTTACAGGTAGTGGAAGCAGGTAGGGAGTGACAAAAACCTCCGGGAACCTCCCGAAACTGCACAGAAACCTTGGGTGAGGCGAAAAGTCTCCAGAGGTTTCCGTTCCAGTTTCCTAAGTAGGACAGGGGCATTAGATAGAGCTCTAGGGGCTAGTGGAATCAAGGGATATGGGGAGAAGGCAGTTATGGGTTACTGATTGTGGATGATCTACCATGATCACAATAAATGGCGGTGCTGGCTCGAAGGGCCAAATGGCCTCCTCCTGCACCTATTTTCTATGTTTTCTATGACAATCTAGATGGTGGCATGTAGACCATGTGCAGGCATATGGAAGTTCATCATGGACATTGTGGGCCGAAGGGCCTGTTCCTAAGTTGTACTTTGGGTTGTGAGGCTGCATCCTAGACAACATTCTGGTGAATCTCCTCTGCTCCCTCTGCTATGTAATCATCGCCTTTCTGCAGTGTGGAGACCAGAACTGTAATTAACATTTCATAAAGTTGTATCATAACCTCCCTGCTCTTATAATCTATTGATGGCAAGTATCCTCTATGCCTTCCTCATCACCATGACTATCTGTGCTGTCACCTCCAGGAATCTGAGCACACCGAGGTCCTTGTGTTTCTCGATATCCCAAGGGCCTTACCATTAATTTATCTCTTGCTCTTTGTTTAATAATTTTATATATTTCATGATGAGCATCATGCCAGACATGAATCATCCAGGAATGACTAAGGAAGACTGGCTGTGCTCCAAAAGGATGGCTATGACAGTCAATGAGGGGCTGAGGTCATCTCCCAGACTAATCCAATGACAGCTGGTGATGAGATAATTGAGAATTGTAGCATCAATTCTAATTTATTTCCAAAGTTATGTTTTAGTTTTGAGTTTCGCTTCCTCGTGGTGGTAGGGAGTGATAAATCGGTTTGATGGTGTTATAAATCGGTTTGGAGGTTACATTATTTTGAGATGGGAAAGGCTTACTATACCCACTTGATGTGATCCTCTAAATTGATATTAACATTTAATAACAATGTGGCTTCTACGTAAACATCATTGCTCTCCTTCGCCCAGGTGGGCATAAACTGAACCAAACCATACAGGGGAGATGACAATAAATGATGATGTACAGATTCCAGCATGATCTTCAGGTAGTCTTTGCAGTTCAGAATTCAGAGTTCAGATTGTATCAATTATTCAAGCTTCTGCGTTGTCATTTAAGGTCATAAATGCTCCTCTCATTTTAGTCATTAACTGTTGGTTGCACTCAAATATTCATTATAATCGTCCAAAAGATTCGAAATACATTCTCATCTATCTCGATCAACAAGTTAGGGAAAATAAATCCTTAGAGTCATCTCTGAACTTGTGAGGGGGATAGCCTTAGACTTCTGGATGACAATGAAGAGGGTACTTTGACTACTGGATTATATTGATCAGTTTGTAAAATGGACAGAGCAATTGAAGGTGGAGTTTTATCCTGAAAAGAACGAGGAGTTCACTTTGGGAGGAAAAAAAAAGATGCACCGGTCCACGCCCAACATCAGTCACTCGTTCACTAGTACGATGTTATCCCACTTTTTCATCCCCTCACCTACGCACTAGGACAATTTACAGCAGCTAATTAACATTCTGACGTATGCCTTTGATATGTGGGAAGAAACTGGAGCGCCCGAAAGAAAACCGAGTGGTCACAGAGAGAACATGCAAACTCCACACAGACAGCGCTTGAGATCAGGTGTAAACCGGGTGTCCGGTGCTGTTGAGACAGTGGCTCTACCAACTGAGGCGTGGTGCTGCCCCTTCATACAGAATGAAACCAGAACCCTAGAACATAGAACAGTACAGAACATGATCGGGTCCTTCGGCCCACAATGTTTGTGCCGAACATGATGCCAAGTTAAACTGATCTAATCTGCTTGTACATGATCCATATCCCTCTATTCCCTGCACTTCCATGTGCCTATCTGAAAGCCTCTTAAACGCCACTATCGTATCTGCCTCCACCACCAATGCGTTCCAGACACCACTACTGTGTGTGTAGAAAACCTGCCCACACGTCTCCATTAAACGTTCCCCCTCTCACTTTGTAGCTCTATTCTCTCGGGAGTATTGCAGAACTGCAGGAACTTGGTGTACAGGTTCAAGGATTTCTGAAGGGGGCAGTACAGGTAGATAAATTGTAGGCATACATAATGCTTGATTGAAATACAAAAGTATTATTATTGGTTAGGCCAGAGTTGGAGTACTGTGTAAAGCTCATTGGAAGAATGTGTTGCACTGGAGAGAGATTTACCAGAATCTTGGCTGGAATATATTTTAGTTTAAGGAGTGAATGGATAGGTTGATTTTGGGGGGGGGGGTTGGAGCAGCAAGGCTGAGGGAGGGCATGAATGTCCGACTGCCACCTTGCACCATCATCTCTTTCATTATTTTATCTCTCCTGCATTTCACCCAATTACTGAACGATCCTTTTGTCCTTTCCTTCCCTTCCCCTACTTTTGTATTTGTTGGAAACCTGTTGCATCTCCAACATTATGCAATTCTGATTATCAGTCTAAAGTATCAACTCAGATTCCCTCTACAGATGAAAATGTTGAAGAAATTGCAGTCAAATCTGAATTAATTGAAAAAAATGGACACAAAGTGCTGGAGTAACTCAGCAGGTCAGGCAGCATCTCGGAAGAACACGGATGGGTGACGTTTTGTGTCGAGACCCTTCTTCAGACTGATGGTAGGGGGGGGGGGGGGAGATAAGAAAGCTGGAAGATGGGAGAGGCAGGTCAAACCGTGGCAGGTAATAGGTGGACACAGGTGAAGGGTTTTGTTTTATAAGCCAGAGATAAAATCAGAAAGTGAGAGACAGTATTGAAGGGTTGCAAATTGTGAAGCCAGAGGGAGGAAAGTAGGGGTGGAGGAGTTAAGAATGAGAAATGGGAAGGAACCCGGTAACCATTTTAACTCCCTTTCCCATTCCCATTCCATTACTGACCTTTCTGTTTGGGCCTCCTCCATTGCCAGAGTGAGGCCATATACAAACTGGAAACTTGAGGAATAACACCTCATATTCTGTTTATGTCGCTTTATGAGTCCCATTTTAGGTGACCTCTAACTAATCCCCCCTCACCCCTCCCCCTTTCCCTTCTCCCCCACTTCAGGAAACAGAGTGATGTACCTGCCACACTCAGCATCAACGGTGCTGAAGCGGAGGTGGTCAAGAGCTTCAAGTTCCTGGACATGAATATCACTATTTGTCCTGGTCCGACCACAGTGGCACTACAGCTATGAAAACACACCACGCCTCTATTTCCCGTGAAGTCTAAAGAAATTCAGCACCTCTCCAATGACACCAACCATTTTCTCTTGATTCATCGTAGAAAGCATTCTATTCAAATGAATCACAACTTGTATTTCCAACTGTTCTGCCCAAAATCACAAAAATTGCAGAGTTCTGGATGCAACCCAGTCCATCATGCAAACTAGCCTATCGATACTTCACACTGCCTCAGGAAAGCAGCCAACATAATCAAGGACCACTCATGCCCTGCTCATTCCATCTTCTCCCCACTTCCATTAGGCAAAAGATGAAAAGCTTGAAGTACGTACACCAAATATGGGAACAACTTCTTCCCCGCTGTTATCAAACTATTGAACTTACCTCTCATAAACAAAGAATGTAATCTGGATCTCCCAACCTACCTCATTGTGGCCCCTGCACTTTTTTTACCTGCACATTCTCTGCAGCTGTAACAGTATATTCTGCACTCTGTTTATTTTTTCTCTTTGCACTACCTATTATGATTAGAAACATAGAAACATAGAAATTAGGTGCAGGAGTAGGCCATTCGGCCCTTCGAGCCTGCACCGCCATTCAATATGATCATGGCTGATCATCCAACTCAGTATCCCGTACCTGCCTTCTCTCCATACTCCCTGATCCCCTTAGCCACAAGGGCCACATCTAACTCCCTCTTAAATATAACCAATGAACTGGCCTCAACTACCCTCTGTGGCAGAGAGTTCCAGAGATTCACCACTCTCTGTGTGAAAAAAGTTCTTCTCATCTCGGTTTTAAAGGATTTTCCCCTTATCCTTAAGCTGTGACCCCTTGTCCTGGACTTCCCCAACATCGGGAACAATCTTCCTGCATCTAGTCTGTCCAACCCCTTAAGAATTTTGTAAGTTTCTATAAAATCCCCTCTCAATCTTCTAAATTCTAGAGTATAAACCAAGTCTATCCAGTCTTTCTTCATAAGACAGTCCTGACATCCCAGGAATCAGTCTGGTGAACCGTCTCTGCACTCCCTCTATGGCAATAATATCCTTCCTCAGATTTGGAGACCAAAACTGTACGCAATACTCCAGGTGTGGTCTTACCAAGACCCTGTACAACTGCAGTAGAACCTCCCTGCTACACTCAAATCCTTTTGCAATGAAAGCTAACATACCATTCGCTTTCTTTACTGCCTGCTGCACCTGCATGCCTACCTTCAATGACTGGTGTACCATGACACCTAGGTCTCGCTGCATCTCCCCCTTTCCCAATCGGCCACCATTTAAATAATAGTCTGCTTTCCCGTTTTTGCCACCATTAGACAGGATAGCACGCAAAACAACGTTTTTCAGTGTATCTCGGTAGACGAGGCAATAATAATCCTAATCAAAAGGAGTCGGGAAGTCATGCTGCAGCTGTAGAAGATGTCGGTGAGACCACACTTGGAGTAATATGTGCAATTCTGGTGGTCCTGCTATAGGAACTATATTATTAAGCTGAAAACGGTACCAGAATGTTACCTGAACTTGAGAGCTTTGGTTTACAAGGATAGGTTGGGATATTTTTCTCTGGAGCTTGGGAGGCTGAGAGGTGTCACGAAATGCAGTTATAATGAATGGTCACAGTCTTTGTCCTAGAGTAGAGCAATCCAGAACTAGAAAGTGTAGGTTTAAAGAGTCCTGATGGGCATTTTTTTTTTCACAGAGGGGGGTATCTGTATGGACCAAGCTACCAGGAAAAACTGTAGAGAAAAGTACAATTGTGACTTTTACAAGAGATTTAAGTAGATACATGGATAGGAAAAATTAGAGGGACACGAGGCATATGGGACTAGCTCAGTTATAACACCTGGTTCTTTGGACGTCAGGCTGAAGAGCCTTTATCCATGTTCTATAACTGATTCAGTGCATTGTCAAGCTGCAGTCTTCTCTTTCATACACACTGTTATTCCCAACACCTTGATATTGATGCAATTTACTCACATGCTGTTTTAATCGGTTATAAATCCAGTATAATTAAAGTCATAAAGGATGAGGTGAATTCTGTTTTTGGTCACTCAGAGGAGTGCAAAAGTGATTCATCACTCTCCGTCCATATATATGTTCAGATGTCAGCTGTGGTTCAGTGGTAGTACCCTTGTCTTTCAAACTGAGTTCAGGTATTGATTAATGCCATGAGCCATCCAAAAATAACTTTACAGTGTTACACCTTTGGGATTTTTCAATTCTGGAACTGTCTTCATTGAGCACTGTGGCACAGCCGGTAGAGCTGCTGCCTCACAGCACCAGAGACCCGGTTAGATCCTGATCTCAGGTACTGCCTGTGTGGAGTTTGCACATTCTCCCTGTGGCTGTGTGGGTTTCCTCCAGGTGCTCTGGTTTCATCCCCCATCCCAGCAACGTATGGGTTTTTTAGGTTAATTGGACTCTGTAAATTGTCCCCAATGTGTTGGGATCAGAGAGTGAGATAACATACTTGAGAACAGGTGAATCGAGGGTGAGCATGAACAAAGGGCCTGTTTGCATGCAGTATCTTTAAACTAAACTAAAGTGTGCCATAGGAGGGATTTTGCTTGGACGGTGCATTTCAGTTATGAGAAGGGACTGGATTTGTTTCCCTTGGGGCAGAGGTGGTTTAGCGGAACCTATTAAGGATGTATAAAATTAGGAGGGGTATTGACAGGGTAGATCGTAGGAACCTTTATCCATAGCAGAGGTGTATAAAGCCAGACATCATATGTTTAATGGAAGGGGATTGTGAGAACTTTAGGAAGCAATGTTTTCACCCGGAGTGCAGTTGCAATCTGGAAAGCACTGCCTGCAGGGGTGGTGGAGGCAGGTAACCACAACGTTTAAGTAGAACTTAGAAGGGCTGTTTCCATGCACTGTGACTATGTTTAGAAGAGGACCCACCTGCCCTATCACTTGCCAATACAAGAGTTGACAGTCCACATTCCAATTTTCCATAGAATACGTCGAAATATGCTGAATGCATGATGGAATCTACGATATATTCAACAATGGTTATGGTTATTCTTTCTATCTGCCGCACAGCTGAAACTATATTTGGCTCTAACCTTGTTTCGAAAAAAAGTCAAAAGCAATACAACTGAACAGAGATCAGCTCATACCTGATGTGTGTAGACGCCTTTATTTTTCCCAGTGGCTCATGTCCAGGGCTACTATATAGAGCAGATTTTGGATTTGTGATGACAATTACTGGCCACTTATCAAACTTCAGATCCACAAAGCTAAACAGATCATGGTCAAAAACCATTATACGGTACCTGCCGAGAGAAACCCAACAAGACAAATAAGATTAGGACTTCACAGTTGAGTCCAAACAAACTTGCATAGAAAAGCAGGTGACTTCAGGTATGCCCAGAAGACAAATTTATCTTCCTACTAAAAGTAATGTGGACATCGGTCAACTTCTGATCTCTAAAGAATTAGCTGGTCTCAAATCGCTGCGATACCTGATCATGTATGAGGAAAATAAATGACCAGATTTAACTTATGATCATGTTGTTTCATTACTTTCTCAGACTTTCTGCTGCCTTCTATGTTTCCCAGCACTCAATCCTCCCCTGGTACCTTGCCTGCATGTTAATGGTAGTGGACCCTAGCATTTCATCCTTTCTTTACACAAAGAACACCCACCCACCCCTTTCAAACTATGCTCTGGATGTACTTCACCAACACATCGTGTCTTTACTAATTGTTTATTGATAGTACACAAGCATTGCTGTTCTAGCTGTACATGGTCTGTCACCAGAGCTAGAGAGAGAGAACTATGGGTGGGGAGGTTGCAATTATACATCTAGTAAGGGGAGTGGTTAGCAGCGGTGAGGTCACTATGTTAAAGGCACATGCACTAGTCATCTACACCCTTGACAATATTATGCTGAAGTATGACAGGCTACCATTCCCAATCCCACACAACTAACTAATAACTTTGAATAACTAACATCTGGACCAACACACCCAAAAATAAGATCAAGATGACTTAAATATGTTACCTACTCTTAAAAATCAACAAAATCCCAAACCATTCTTTTTGGCTAAACCCCACTCGCTCTGCTCATTGATGCCACTTCAGGCTGTCTGGTGAGTGGTCCTGATGCACATTGCCACAAAAGCGACATTGCCCAAATACTTTTTGGTTGGGGTGGGGGTGGCATTATTCTAGCTGGATGTCTGTGATCAGTGAAGTTCCACAGGAATCTGTGCTGGGCCCCCTGATGTTTATGATATAAATATCATCTTCAAGTTTGCAGATGACACAAAGCTGGGTGGCAGTGTGAGCTGCGAGGACGATGCTGTGAGGCTGCAGGGTGACTTGGATAGGTTAGGTGAGTGAGCAGATGCATGGCAGATGCAGTATAATGTGGATAAGTGTGAGGGTATCCACTTTGGTGGCGAGAACAGGAAGGCAGATTATCATCTGAATGGTGTCAGATTATGAAAAGGGGAGGTGCAACGTGACCTGGGTCTGCTTGTACATCAGTCTCTGAAAGTAAGCATGAAGTGAAGAAAGCTAATGGCATGTTAGCCTTCAGTGCGAGAGGATTTGAGTTTAGCAGCAAGGAGGTCCTACTGTAGTTGTACAGGGCCCTGGTGAGACCGCACCTGGAGAATTGTGTGCAATTTTGGTCTCCTAATTTGAGAAAGGACATTCTTGCCATTGAGGGAGTGCCAGACTATTATATGATGACAGAATGGGTGGACTGGGCTCCCAAGTACGATCGCAACACACCGAGGACCGCAATTCGAGTCTGCGCTGTTTCAAACACAATCCGACTTCTTGGGTACAAACTGGATTCGAACAGCTGCGTATCATCCACAAGCGAACGGCCTTAATGAACGCTTCCATCGCCAGTTGAAAGCCACTCTATCTGCCGGGGGAGACGCGTCGAACTGGAGTTCTGAAGCCTCTGGTTCTGCTTGGCATTCATATGCTGAAGTCACAAGACCTCAACATTTCCTGTCAAAGACCTCCCACACTGCAGCACCAAACAAGATCATATAATATAATCAATATTTCCCCCATGTTATGGAATTCAGAACTAGGGGTCACAGTTTAAGAATAAGGGGCAAGCCATTTAGGACTGAGATGAGGAAAAACTTTTTCACCCAGAGAGTTGTGAATCTATGAAATTCTCTGCCACAGAAGGCAGTGGAGGAAAATTCACTGGATGTTTTCAAGAGAGAGTTAAATTTAGCTCTTAGGGCTAACGGAATCAGGGGATATGGGGAAAAAGCAGGAACGGGGTACTGATTTTGGATGAACAGCCATGATCATATTGAATGGTGGTGCCGGCTCGAAGAGCCGAATGCACCTATTTTCTATGTTTCTAAATAACTTGGACGTAAATGTAGATGGGTTAGTTAATACGTTTGCAGACAACACCAAAATTGGTGAAGTTCAGACAGTGAGAAAGATAGTCAAAGTATACAGCAGGATATAGCTCAGCAACAGAAATGGGTGGGCACATGACAGTTGGAACAAATATGAGGTGTTACACCTTTGGAGGTCAAATATAAGGGGAAGATATATCGTTGAAGGCAAGACACTTAAGAGAATTGATATGGGGGGATCTTGGCTATTGATCAGATCCATAGCTCGCTGAAAATGGCAACACTAGAAGTTAAAGTGGTAAAGGCGTCATTGGTCGGGCATCGAGTGTAAGAATCAGGAAGTCACGAGGCAGCTCTTTATGACATTGGTTCGGCTATGTTTGGAGTATTGCGTACTGTTCAGGTCGTCCCATTACTGGAAGGATGTGGAAACTATGGAGAGGGTGCAGAAGAGGTTTATGAGAATTCTGCATACATTAAAGGATATTAGGAGCGGCTGGAAAACTTGGATTGTTTTCTCTGGAATTCCAGAGGGAGGGGATACCCAATTGAAATATATAAAATTATGAGATACATAGGTAGGGTAGACAGTCAGTACCTTTTTCACCAGGGTGGAAAAGTCAAAGACCAGAGGGCATAGCTTTAAGGTGGGAGAGGCATAGTTTAAAGAAGATATGCAGGGCATATATTTTTTTTAAATACTGAGGGTGATGGGTGCCTGAGATAGCGGAGTGAAATACGAACTTGGAAAGAAATAGTGCACATGAAGAGTAATGGGCTCCAACCCTTGATTTGTTTTCAGCTGTGACAGATTTGATAAAATAATCTCTGAATTAAAAATCACCAAGGTCAATCTGGTATTCTAAATATGGTTCATTAATATATTGCCAAAATGTAACTCAACAACATAAAATTAATCAAGTATAGGTGGCAGAGTGGTAGAACTGCTGCCTCACAGCGCCAGAGACCCGGGTTCAATTCTGACTACAGGTGCTCCCTGCGGAGTTTGGACGTTCTTCCTGTGACCGCGTGGGTTTTTTCCGGGTGATCCAGTTTCCTCCCACGTTTCAAAAACCAGCACATTTGCAGGTTAATTAGCTTATGTAAATTGCCCCTTGTGTGTAGGGCATAGAACTATTTACAGGTGATGAATGTGTCTACCTTCGATTTAAACCAGCATCTGCAGTTCTTTCCTACAGGTGATGATGGATGGTCAGCATGGACTCGGGGTGCCAAAGGACCTGTTTCCACGCCGAAGTTCAAAGCTTTGTAGTGATAAAACTTTCCTAAAGCTTTTCTCAAGAACAGTTTTAAATTATTTATTCTAGAGATTCTAACCTCCTGTTTTCCATCCAGTCAGCCAGCTCCAGTTCCAGTGTCCCGTATTCATGCCTGCTGTGCAGAACAGGCATGAAGCCACCTAATGTATGCAGGTGTCCACAAAGGTAGGCAACAGCAGAACTGTAAAAGAGAGGAAAACATAGTCTAACATCCCCAGGTATAACTTGTTTCTCTCTTCCCCAATACAGTCCCGTTAATTGTTTATGTTTATTGGTAGGAAAAAAGACAATTCAGCCCTCAAAGGAAAATCAAACGGAGTCATGCTGCTCAAGAACCTCATAACATACGTGTCTAAAGTAAACCCGCAAGTAGCGGGCCGGCACACTCCGGCATGTAGTGGGTTAGGATACTCCCGGCAAGCCGGCCCGGTTTATTGCCACAGCCAAACTTAATTGCGGAGAGAGAAGGGACTAGAAGGACAGAGGCTCCCATGGAGCTGTCACAGCACACCTCTTTCATAACGTAAACAAAGGAGAGGGTGACGTTTCAGGTTGAGACCCTTCTTCAGATTGAAGGGTCTCGACCCGAAACGTCACCCATTCCTTTGCTCCATAGATGCTGCCTCACCCGCTGAGTTTCTCCAGCTTTTTGTCTATCTTCGATTTTTCCAGCATCTGCAGTTCTTTCTTAAACAATGGAGAGAAAGAAGTTACTGATCTCTGGAATAATACAGATCGAAAGACCATATGAGCCATTGCAGCCAAGTCCCACCTTTGAAGGAATTCGCAGAGAGTTATTAAGATTCTCGTTTGGAATACAGGAAAGATAAAACGTTTGTGAAATGAAGAACTTGATGGAATTTAAGGTAAACAAAGCCTGAAATGTACAGTGGCTTGCAAACGTTTTCATACCCCTTGAACTTTTCCACATTTTGTCAGGTTACAACCACAAACGTAAATGTATTTTATTGGGATTTTATGTGATAGACCAACACAAAATTTGTGAAGTGGAAGGAAAATGATACATGGTTTTCAATTTTTTTTACAAATAAAAAACTGAAAAGTGTGGCGTGCAAAAGTATTCAGCCCCCCTGAGTCAATACTTTGTAGAATCACCTTTTGCTGCAATTACAGCTGCAAGTCTTTTGGGGTATGTCTCTACCAGCTTTGCACATCCAGAGACTGAAATTTTTGCCCATTCTTCTTTGCAAAATAGCTCAAGCTCAGTCAGATTGGATGGAGAGCATCTGTGAACAGCAATTTTCAAGTCTTGCCAGAGATTCTCAATTGGATTTAGGTCTGGACTTTGACTGGGCCATTCTAACACATGAATATGCTTTGATCTAAACCATTCCATTGTAGCTCTGGCTGTATGTTTAGGGTCGTTGTCCTGCTGGAAGGTGAACCTCCGCCCCAGTCTCAAGTCTTTTGCAGACTCTAACAGGTTTTCTTCCAAGATTGCCCTGTATTTGGCTCCATCCATCTTCCCATCAACTCTGACCAGCTTCCCTGTCCCTGCTGAAGAAAAGCATCCCCACAGCATGATGCTGCCACCACCATGTTTCACAGTGGGGATGGTGTGTTCAGGGTGATGTGCAGTGTTAGTTTTCCGCCACACATAGCGTTTTGCATTTAGGCCAAAAACTTCAATTTTGGTCTCATCTGACCAGAGCACCTTTCCTCCACATGTTTGCTGTGTCCCCCACATGGCTTGTGGCAAACTGCAAACGGGACTTCTTATGGCTTTTTTTCAACAATGGCTTTCTTCTTGCCACTTCCATAAAGGCCCGATTTGTGGAGTGCACCACTAATAGTTGTCCTGTGGACAGATTCTCCCACCTGAGCTGTGGATCTCTGCAGCTCCTCCAGAGTTACCATGGGCCCCATTTACTGCTTCTCTGATCAATGCTCTCCTTGCCCGGCCTGTCAGTTTAGGTGGACGGCCATGTCTTGGTAGGTTTGCAGTTGTGCCATACTCTTTCCATTTTCGGATGATGGATTGAACAGTGCTCCGTGAGATGTTCAAAGCTTGGGATTTTTTTTATAACCTAACCCTGCTTTAAACTTCTCCACAACTTTATCCCTGACCTGTCTGTTGTGTTCCTTGGGCTTCATCATGCTGTTTGTTCACTATGTTCTCTAACAAACCTCTGAGGCCTTCACAAAACAGCTGTATTTATACTGAGATTAGATTACACACAAGTGGACTCTATTTACTAATTAGGTGACTTCTGAAGGCAATTGGTTGCATTGGATTTTATTTAGGGGTATCAGAGTAAAGCGGGCTGAATACATTTGCCACACTTTTCAGTTTTTTATTTGTAAAAAAATTTGAAAACCATGTATCATTTTCCTTCCACTTCACAATTATGCCCCACTTTGTGTTGGTCTATCACATAAAAT